>NC_091299.1:7214231-7221731 GCF_038502225.1 Cherax quadricarinatus
ACACACACACACACACACACACACACACACACACACCAGGAGCTAGGACTCGACCCCTGCAAACAAATATGTGAGTACACACACACACACACACACACACACACATACACACACACACACACACCTACACACACACACACCTAAACACACACACACACACACACACACACACACACACACACACACACACACACACACACACACACACACACACACACACACACACACACACACACCTACACACACACACACACACACATACACACACACACACACCTACACACACACACACACACACACACACACACACACACACACACACACACACACACACACACACACACACACACACACACACACACACACACACACCTACACACACACACACCTACACACACACACACCTACACACACACACACCTACACACACCTACACACACACCTACACACACCTACACACACACACACACACATCTACACACACACATCTACACACACACACACACCTATACACACACAGACACACACACACAGGATGAGCCCATGGTTTACCCAAAGGTGCAGGGAGGCAAAAACCAAGTGTGCTAGGGAATGGAAGAAATATAGAAGGCAAAGGACCCAGGAGAATAAGGAGAACAGTCGTAGAGCCAGAAACGAATATGCACAGATAAGAAGGGAGGCCCAAAGACAATATGAAAATGACATAGCAGCGAAAGCCAAATCTGACCCGAAACTGTTGTACAGCCACATCAGGAGGAAAACAACAGTCAAGGACCAGGTAATCAGGCTAAGAAAGGAAGGAGGAGAGACAACAAGAAATGACCGTGAAGTATGCGAAGAACTCAACAAGAGATTCAAAGAAGTGTTCACAGAGGAGACAGAAGGGACTCCAGAAAGACGGAGAGGTGGGGCACACCACCAAGTGCTGGACACAGTGCACACAACCGAGGAAGAAGTGAAGAGGCTTCTGAGTGAGCTAGATACCTCAAAGGCAATGGGGCCAGATAACATCTCCCCATGGGTATTGAGAGAGGGAGCAGAGGCGCTATGTGTACCCTTAACAACAATATTCAATACATCTATCGAAACAGGGAGATTGCCTGAGGCATGGAAGACAGCAAATATAGTCCCAATCTTTAAAAAAGGAGACAGACATGAAGCATTAAACTACAGACCAGTGTCACTGACATGTATAGTATGCAAAATCATGGAGAAGATTATCAGGAGAAGAGTGGTGGAACACCTAGAAAGGAACGATCTCATCAACAGCAGCCAACATGGTTTCAGGGATGGGAAATCCTGTGTCACAAACCTACTGGAGTTCTATGACATGGTGACAGCAGTAAGACAAGAGAGAGAGGGGTGGGTGGATTGCATTTTCTTGGACTGCAAGAAGGCGTTTGACACAGTTCCACACAAGAGATTGGTGCAAAAACTGGAGGACCAAGCAGGGATAACAGGGAAGGCACTACAATGGATCAGGGAATACTTGTCAGGAAGACAACAGCGAGTCATGGTACGTGGCGAGGTGTCAGAGTGGGCACCTGTGACCAGCGGGGTCCCACAGGGGTCAGTCCTAGGACCAGTGCTGTTTCTGGTATTTGTGAACGACATGACGGAAGGAATAGACTCTGAGGTGTCCCTGTTTGCAGATGACGTGAAGTTGATGAGAAGAATTGGAATCTTGTCCAGTTCTATTGCTATATTTATGTTGTTTTAATCTTAATTCGAGATTTTTACCAGTTTGACCGTAATAAACTTTATCGCAAATTTTACAAGGAATCTTATAGACACATCCATAAACATTTTGGGGGGAATTCTTTATCAAAAGTTTTTTTTTTACTTTATCAAGATTTTTAAATACAACTTTAATATTAAAAGTCTTAAGAAGAGAAGGCATATCAACCAAGTTTTCATGGTAAGGGAGAACCAACCTTATTTTTAGATGGATAAGGTTGGTTGTCCCTTTTTGGATTGTAAAAAGTATTTCTAGCAATTTTAAAAGATTTATCAATTATGTTTCTTGAGTATTTTAGATCATTAGCTATTTCAATTTTTTCTTTTTTTTTTCATATTTCTTCATCTACGAACTCTGGACTACATATACGTAAAGCTCTCAAAAATAATGATGAGAAAACCGACAGTTTAACTCTATCTTGATGTGAAGAATAATAGTGAATATAGGAACAGTTATTTGTAGGTTTTCTACAAATAACTACATAAGGTGACACGTACGTTGTGTTGCCTCTTGAGGCGGGACATTGTGACGTAGGGTCGAACCCTGGCCTGCTGCAGTTTGGTAAATGGAGGAGGTTTGTTTACCTCTCTGTGTTCGGCCGGGGTTGAGGGGGTTAATGGTTTCTCACGACTCTCTGATTGGATGCCAAACAGAAGAACACCTCAGTTAACAGTGAGAACATGGTGATTAGTGTGCCAAATGGCGATGGTTTCTCTAAATAGAATAATAAGCGTATAACGATTATCAAAAGTTAGTCAGTTATGAGCATCTTTAGTGAAAACACAGGGCCACTCCCTCCGCCCCCATCCAGGGACCCCACCCCTCATCCCAGCCTAGGCCTACTGACTTCCTGACCAAGGGTGTTGCCATTTAGTTCCTCACCAATTACTAGATCTGCCGCTCGCTGCTCCCCCACCCTCATCCCCCATGCATCCATGCTGTCCTTCACCCGTTACCTGGAGTTTACCTGGAGAGAGTTCCGGGGGTCAACGCCCCCACGGCCCGGTCTGTGACCAGGCCTCCTGGTGGATCAGAGCCTGATCAACCAGGCTGTTACTGTTGGCTGCACGCAAACCAACGTACGAGCCAGAGCCCGGCTGGTCAGGAACCGACTTTAGGTGCTTGTCCAGTGCCAGCTTGAAGACTGCCAGGGGTCTGTTGTTAATCCCCCTTATGTATGCTGGGAGGCAGTTGAACAGTCTCGGGCCCCTGACACTTATTGTATGGTCTCTTAACGTGCTAGTGACACCCCTGCTTTTCATTGGGGGGATGTTGCATCGTCTGCCAAGTCTTTTGCTTTCGTAGTGAGTGATTTTCGTGTGCAAGTTCGGTACTAGTCCCTCTAGGATTTTCCAGGTGTATATAATCATGTATCTCTCCCGCCTGCGTTCCAGGGAATACAGGTTCAGAAACCTCAGTAATTGAGGTGTTTTATCTCCGTTATGTGCGCCGTAAAGGTTCTCTGTACATTTTCTAGGTCAGCAATTTCACCTGCCTTGAAAGGTGCTGTTAGTGTGCAGCAATATTCCAGCCTAGATAGAACAAGTGACCTGAAGAGTGTCATCATGGGCTTGGCATCCCTAGTTTTGAAGGTTCTCATTATCCATCCTGTCATTTTTCTAGCAGATGCGATTGATACAATGTTATGGTCCTTGAAGGTGAGATCCCACAGCTGGCGCCCTCCCAACCCCACGATGTCAGCAATGTCACAAGAAGTCCCGGGTTCCCAGGAATCTCCATGACAGAGCCAATGCCGTGGATTCCGTCCATGAGGCATCTGCCAAGCGTGCCACAAGGATTGTGCACTCAATCCCTCAATTGGCAACATCCATGCACACAGTAGATGTCTAGGCTCCAGGAGAGCTCCAGATGGGAACAACCAACAGCCCCGCCCAGCAGACAGAGCTAACAGCTACCATGACTTTACCTCTACAGAGGACATAAAATCTGCAATCAAATTAACATCCACCAGGACGCTAACACACATCCCCAAAGCAGCTCTCCCTCAAGCTGCCTGCAAATTCGTTGACCTCTTGAAGGAAGTCAACGATGCTCCTTCAAACAACGGATCCTCGTACAACCTACTGCTTTTTGGCAATGCCTGTTTGGCTGTCTCACCAAGGAGGGACAAGTCACTAGCAACATATGTTATTAGGGCAATAAATGAATTCCCTAGAGATGACAACCTCGTCCGTCTCCCCACTAGGGCAACAAACACCTGCCAGGCAAATGCCAACAGCAGGACACCTGACACCTCAAAAATCAGAGCACAAATTAGCAAAAAAATAGAAGAGGGTTATACTATTGGAGCACTGAGGCTTATAACCAGTGAGGATACCATCGCTCCTAAGGACATTAGTAAGGCACAAGCCCTGAAGAACAAACATCCACCCAGGGCTCCCAGTACCAACATTGACCTCCCTGATACTGCAGCAGGTGAAGAACATTTAACCTTACAGGATGCTGATGTGTATAAAGCTGCTATGTCATTTCCACAGGGCTCAGCAGGAGGTTTCACTGGTTTAAGGCCACAACACTTAAAACAAATGCTCAATCCAGCAATTGGTGAGGTTTCAGAGAGGTTGCAGTCTGAACTCACCAAATTTTCCAATGTGTGCCTGGCTGGCAGTGTCCCAGAGGCCATTAGACCCCTTTTCTTTGGTGCCTCACTTTGTGCCCTCCGGAAAAAGGATGGAGGAATAAGGCCCATTGCAGTGGGCAACACCCTTCGGCGCCTAGTCGCCAAGGCTGCAGTGAGAATGGTGAGTCAAGAGGCTGCCTCAATGCTGAAACCAACTCAGCTTGGTTTTGGTGTTCAACAAGGCTGTGAAGCTGCCCACGCAGCATGAGTATACATCAACAACATGTCTGATGAGAAAGCCTTGATCAAATTGGACTTTGTCAACGCTTCCATCTTAGTCAGAAGGGATGCTGCTCTCAAAGCAGTTTCCAGACACTTCCCTTCCCTCTATCAGTTCATTGAATTGTGTTATAGTGCGACCTCTAAACTGTAGTTTGGGGACCATGAAATTGACTCGTGTGAGGGTGTGCAACAGGGATACCCTCTCGCCCCCTTTCCCTTCTGTCTGGTCATCAAGGAAGTCACAGAAGCACTCTCCAGTGAGCTCATTATCTGGTTCTTGGATGATGGTACCCTAGCTGGCACTACAGAATCCTTCCTAGAGGACATCAGAAAAATTAAAGACATGGGAGAGAGCCTGGGACTATCTTTAAACCCCACCAAATGTGAAATAGTCTCTACCAATCGACAGATGATCCGGAATATTAGTGCTGTTTTACCAAGAGCATGAGCCACTGATCCAGCCAACAGCACTCTCCTTGGTGCTCCTCTTGGGTCCAATGCCATCGATCTGATCCTAGAAAAAAAAGTCTCAGACCTCAGGATGATGGAAGGCAAGATTAAAGACATCCATTCACATGATGCCTTCTACCTACTCACCAAGTGCCTGTCGATCCCAGAACTTACCTACTTTCTGAGATGCTCCCCAGCCTTCAGCAGTCCAAAACTCAAGAAATATGACTCTCTTCTTAAGACCATGCTAGAGAATGTATTAAATCTTTCCCTCGAAGATGGACAGTGGTTGCAAGCCTCACTTCCAGTCAGGCTTGGGGAGCTGGGAGTACGCAAATCCTCCCAGATTGCCCTACCAGCTTTCCTATCCTCTTCCATAGCTTCAAATGAGTTAATAAGACAAATTCTTCCAGACAACCTCAGTGACTCAGCAGGAATACAAGAACCTAACTATGCCAGTGCCATCACTAAATGGGAGACTCTTGCTGCTCCAGCACCACAACCTAGTGCAGCACTGGCCTACAAATAGTCAAGTTGGGATGGCCCCATCGCTGAAAGAGTGCTTGCCAACATGCTTTGGGCTGTAACATCAGACAGGGAGACTGCCCATCTCCATGCTGTGAGTGCACTTCACTCCAGGGACTTCCTCCAAACAGTTTCCATTTCGGCAATGGGAACACGCCTCGACCCTAAGACCCTCCGTATTGCAGTGGCTCTGCGCCTTGCTGCCCCAATTCACACGGAATACACGTGTATTTGCGGCAATGCACATGGCGACCAATATGGTCTACATGATCTTAACTGTTCAAAAACCAAGGGCTGGCATGCAGGACACAGTGAAGTCAATGACATCATAAAGAGAACCCTTGCTACAGCTGGATGCCCAGCCGAGAGAGAGACCCCTGAGCACCAGCAGCCAACAATACCCACAACCCAGAAAACCACCCTGACGGGATCACCATCTATCCTTGGAAGAATGGCAGGCTCTTAGAATGGGACTATACCTGTGTGTCCACACTGGCTGACACTTATATCCATCACAGTGTGGGGCGACAAGGAGGAGCTGCTGACCACAGGGAGGAGTTCAAGATCAGCAAGTACAGGGACATAAGCCAACAGTATCAATTTGTCCAAGTGGGATCAGAGAACTTAAGATCATGGGAAAAAATGCAACATGTTTCCTTAAAGAATTGGGTTCCAGACTCATCGACGCCACCAGGGACCCAAGGGCAGCCACTTTCAATTCCAGCGCCTCAGCATGGCCACCCATAGGAGAAATGCTTGCTGCTTACTTGGCTCGCGTCCAGCTTTGGAGGAGCTGGAGGAGATTCATAATCTTTGATATATTGTACCATTGTATTCAAATTTGTGTTTTCTGTAAATGTCTATTAATAAATTTTCCCATAGAATATAAAATATAGGGGGTGGTAGGAGAAGAAAATATTCACACAGCTCCGGGGAGAACCTTGAGTTTTCCCTGAGGTATGTTTATTGTCTTCTCTGGGTGTGTGTGTGTGTACTCACCTATTTGTGGTTGCAGGGGTCGAGTCTTAGCTCCTGGCCCCGCCTCTTCACCGGTTGCTACTGGGGCCTCTCACTCCCCGCTCCATGAGCTTTATCAAGTGGCCCGGTGGTCTGGTGGCTAAAGCTCCCGCTTCACACACGGAGGGCCCGGGTTCGATTCCCGGCGGGTGGAAATTCCGACACGTTTCCTTACACCTATTGTCCTGTTCACCTAGCAGCAAATAGGTACCTGGGTGTTAGTCGACTGGTGTGGGTCGCATCCTGGGGGACAAGATTAAGGACCCCAATGGAAATAAGTTAGACAGTCCTCGATGACGCACTGACTTTCTTGGGTTATCCTGGGTGGCTAACCCTCCGGGGTTAAAAATCCGAACGAAATCTTATCTTATCTTATCTTATCAAACTTTGTCTTAAAACTGTGTATGGTTCCTGCCTCCACTACGTCACTTTCTAGGCTATTCCACTACCTGACAACTCTATGACTGAAGAAATATTTCCTAATATCTCTCTGACTCATCTGTGTCTTCAACTTCCAATTGTGACCTCTTGTTTCTGTGTCCCCTCCCTGGAACATGCTGTCTTTGTCCACCTTGTCTATTCTGCACAGTATTTTATATGTCGTTATCATGTCTCTCCTGACCCTCCTGTCCTCCAGTGTCGTCAGGCCGATTTCCCTTAACCTTTCTTCATAGGACATTCCCCTTAGCTCTGGAACTAACCATGTCGCAAACCTTTGTACTTTCTCTAGTTTCTTGACGTGCTTTATCAAGTGCGGGTTCCAAACAGGTGCTGCATACTCCAGTATGGGCCTGACATACACGGTGTACAGTGTACAGTCTTCAACGATTCCTTACTAAGGTATAGGAACGCTGTTCTCAGGTTTGCCAGGCGCCCATATGCTGCAGCAGTTATCTGGTTGATGTGT
>NC_091299.1:7224231-7231731 GCF_038502225.1 Cherax quadricarinatus
AATAATAATAATAATAATAATAATAATAATAATGACAACTGTGTCTTAACTGTTTAGGCTGCCATTTTGACTATTATCTTGGCAGTACCTTGAGTGTGTCTTAGCTCTCTTGATTAGCGTCTTGGCTGTGTCTTGCGCCAGGTCATATTCCTCTGCGACATATCTTCCCCCTTCCCTTCCCTTCCCTTCCCTTCCCTTCCCTTCCCTTCCTTTCCTTTCCAGCACCACATACTCCGCCTCGTTCCTTCCTCCCGCTGATGGAATGTGAGAAGGCAGAGGACAGGAGGAAATAGAGAGGGAAGGCAGAGTCATGATGATGGGTGAGAACAGTGATGACATAGATACTTATAATAACCCAGACTAAGTCTACTAAACTTATTTACTTTTTCCCATAAATATATTTTACGTGATACATTGTATGACGATGTATGACGGATCTAGATCCTGTCTACACACTTCTACTTTTTTCAGACTTATCTACAAGTACTTTTGCTAACAGGACTTTTTTTTACACCTTGTGTAAAGGGTTATCTGTATGATGAACATTAGTCAGGAAGCACTTGCCCTCTTTCCTGGAGAATATAATAATAATAATAATAATAATAATAATAATAATAATAATAATAATAATATTATTATTATTATTATTATTATTATTAGTAGTAGTAGTAGTAGTAGTAGTAGTAGTAGTAGTAGTAGTAGTAGCACTATTATTATAACAAAACCCTTCTTCTTATATTCAGCAATTTCTTTAAAGATATTTCAGCTCAATAATCGACTTCATTATGTTTCCGGAGGCTTATGTGAGAAGGAATCCACGCGAGTTTGAACCCTTAGTGTGTTATCGTTCTTCCACAGATCCCAGCGAGGAGCTTGACCTTCTACAGGCCATCGCCGTGCCCTTCTCCGACCCCTCGACGCAGTACTTCGTCACTGGCTTCGATGGTTTTCCCGCCTTCGGGTTCAAGGCTGGTGCGAGCATCAAGCATCCATATCGCCTCTTCATTCCTGAGCGCCTCTACAGGGAGTTCTCGGTGAGGACTCCACGCCAGATGTGGCATAGTTCTTTAACAACTCTGAAGACTGAATTACATATTAACTTCCCTTTACCTACGTCACATGTGTTTTAAACCCACTAATACATGCATACATATATGTATGTATGTAATACTCAAATGAATATACGAGTTTACACGCATGAGTGGGTTAGATAAGAGTGAATTGAAACGAATGGCTTTCGGGACCTGACGAGCTGATGGAGTGTGAGCAGGGTAATATTTTGTGAATCGATTCAAGAAAGCCTGTTAGCCAGACTTGAGTCCTGGAAATGAGAAGTACAATGCTTGCACTTTAAAGGATGGGTTTGGAATATTGGCAGTTTGGAGGATGTCTAAGCTGTCGTATCTGAGCGCCTCAGTAAAGACAGTAATTATAAATGAGTGATGGTGAAAGTGTTGAATGATTATGAAAGTTTTTTCTTTCTTTTTGGGTCACCTTGCCTCTGTGGGAAACGGCCGACGTGTTAATACAGACACTGTTACGCCCTTTGTTCACAAATTAAGAAGGGTCATATGATTAATATGTAATTTCGACTTTTTCACTTAATATTATATTATTGGTGTCTCTATTAGTAGCTAAAATAAAGATGCTTTGCTTTACAATATTATCCGGCCATGAATTATTTATTGATGTTGTCTGGTAGGATGTTTTGTGCCTCGCAAACTCCCGCTTATTCTGAAGTGACGTTGAGCAAGTGAGTTTTACTCCTGGTAGTTCATTCTCACCTCTGGTTGAGAAAACACCCAGCTAAGGAACTTTCTTACAATCTCCCTTTAAAAACTCCAGGAGAACCTTCGGGCCGAGATCTCTCTCTCTGAGCGAGAGACTGTTGACTCATGTTGGAAATACTTGGTGGATTACACCTGTGTAGTTATCCACTCTATGTAGCAACTTGGTAAATAGACTAAGTTTGTGTTCTATCCCCGCTGAAGTCTCGTGATAAACAGTCTCTAACCAGTTCCAACTGTTTACCTGGAGTTTACCTGGAGAGAGTTCCGGGGGTCAACGCCCCCGCGGCCCGGTCTGTGACCAGGCCTCCTGGTGGATCAGAGCCTGATCAACCAGGCTGTTGCTGCTGGCTGCACGCAAACCAACGTACGAGCCACAGCCCGGCTGATCAGGAACTGACTTTAGGTGCTTGTCCAGTGCCAGCTTGAAGACTGCCAGGGGTCTGTTGGTAATCCCCCTTATGTGTGCTGGGAGGCAGTTGAACAGTCTCGGGCCCCTGACACTTATTGTATGGTCTCTTAACGTGCTAGTGACACCCCTGCTTTTCATTGGGGGGATGGTGCATCGTCTGCCAAGTCTTTTGCTTTCGTAGTGAGTGATTTTCGTGTGCAAGTTCGGTACTAGTCCCTCTAGGATTTTCCAGGTGTATATAATCATGTATCTCTCCCTCCTGCGTTCCAGGGAATACAGGTTTAGGAACCTCAAGCGCTCCCAATAATTGAGGTGTTTTATCTCCGTTAAGTGCGCCGTGAAAGTTCTCTGTACATTTTCTAGGTCGGCAATTTCACCTGCCTTGAAAGGTGCTGTTAGTGTGCAGCAATATTCCAGCCTAGATAGAACAAGTGACTTGAAGAGTGTCATCATAGGCTTGGCCTCCCTAGTTTTGAAGGTTCTCATTATCCATCCTGTCATTTTTCTAGCAGATGCGATTGATACAATGTTATGGTCCTTGAAGGTGAGATCCTCCGACATGATCACTCCCAGGTCTTTGACGTTGGTGTTTCGCTCTATTTTGTGGCCAGAATTTGTTTTGTACTCTGATGAAGATTTAATTTCCTCATGTTTACCATATCTGAGTAATTGTAGTGAGTTTATGTATATAACTGATTATTAATGAGGGAGTAAAGGCACCTCATACTGTAGTTTATTCACTGTGCCAGAGATCCCAGAGATATATTGTGCTTGTTGACTGTATATGTAAATACTAAAGGAAAGATATACCTGAATTGTTCATGTCATACCTATAAGTAAGGTGCTTTTACCAATTATTTAACTTACTAAGTAAATCACGAAGCGTAGTATTATACTGAATGAAAACTGGATAAATCGCAAAAAATTGTGTTTGCAATAATTTCACAAAAATCATTCTGAACCTAATGATAAAAATATATTTCATTGTTTGTTTATTATTAAATTATTGTAAACTTATCTAAAATATATTTAGTTGGATTAGGCTAAATTAAATTGCGCTTGTTATATTAAGGCTAGGTAAGTTTTCTGAAGTTTTTAGTACAAAATTATTAATTTTTACATTAACATAAATGAAAAAAGATATCTTTAAACGTATAAGAGAATTTTAGAAAAAACTTATTTTTAAATGAGCTCTTGCTAATTAACCAGTTTTACCTGTTAGGATGGTAACTCCACAGGAAGAAATGTCGTAGGGGTTCTTAAAAGGAGATACCGAGGGTTGAAGATAGACACACTTGTTGGATGGTAACGCTATATTGTCAGACTGTGGTAATGGGAGATGGAGCCCAGCCTTGCCGTGTCCTGGCCTGGATGTCTATGTGCTGACTGAGAAGGAGGCAGAGGTACAAACGTACACATGCGCATCCCGTGACGTCACACAAACAGTCACTCGGCCTAAGGGGTCTTCTATATAAACACATGGATGATACTATAATGCTCAGCTAATCTATACAACACATGTAAGGGGATTCAGCAACTATGCTGACAGCTTGGTCATGTTACGTATGTCATCTCGACATACACTACTATCCTATAGGCTGAACAGGCAGGTGGTTCTGGGCTGATTCTATACAATAATAAATTCATATATAACTTAGAACTAATGGATGGTATCATAATGGATATTACAAAATGAGTTTTACGTAATGGGTGTTTACGTAATGATTTTTAACGTAATGCATTACAAACTATAAGAACAAATCATTGTACAATATGGGATGGAATTGATCGATTGATCTGTATTCATGCACTCTACGGATTCTGAGGAAGAATAAATAAATATATATATATATATATATATATATATATATATATATATATATATATATATATATATATATATATATATATACAAGGTGAAATTAACAGCAAAGGCATCTGGTGCACTCGGATCATTTCTGTCAAATTCTCAGAATACGGAGGGAATGTGAACACGAAAAAAAAAATTCTGAAAAACTAATCAGTTAATAACAAACAGTTGACAATTCACTTCATCTCAGACATCTAGTTATACAGACTATGTACATTTAAACCCAATTCTGCGAGGGTGAGGTTTACATATGCAGAATGGTTATCATCTCTGGGAAGATCGAATTCCTCTACAATGACTAACACATGCCTTGACTGAGGGAGAGTCTGAACGAGTATCTACAAAAGATACAGCTACATGGGCGATCTGAATGAGTATCTACAAAAGATACAGCTACATGGGCGATCTGAACGAGTATCTACAAAAGATACAGCTACATTCACTAGTGACTGTGGAATTACTAACTGGTATACTCTTCTGCTTGGAGTACTCAACTCAACTATTCGATACAGTAATTCTTGGCTCATTACAAGGTCACTAATGGGTGCTGGTGGCTTCACAGTCAGAATAAGATCTTCCTGGAGCAGGAATCGAATCACCAGAACACAAGGGATCGGTTCTTTCTTACTGGAGGAATGAACAAACTCGGTGGAGTGGATGACTCTCCCTGGTTGAAAAAAATAACGCTATAACATGCAGTATGAGCAAGGGAGAAGGAATCTACTATCTCTCACTGCAAGCACAGGAGAAAATAAATGAACACGGTCAACAATACTGATATTCAATCTGAGTCGCACACAGTGACACGATGTATCAACCATAAAGAAACTTCACTTACAAACGTTAACAACATGTGAAGTTACTCGAGAAATAACTTCTTACAATGCACTGATTACTGTCAACGAGGATGGGATCACCATCTGGAACACAAGGAACAACAACAGACACTCTAGTGAGAGCACTAGCCGCAACAGAGACGTCTTTCTGCATACGGCATGTGACATCAACAAGAAATGGCATTACTAGTTGCAAGTAACCGTTTTCTGACAAGGCATCCCCTGTGGAGTGTGAAGGCTTACTCAGCCCTGTAACAACTTCAGACAGTATTACCAAGGCTGGCTCCTCCTCAGGAAAATTAATGAATAGAAAAAGTAATAATAATTCACAAAGATAAACACTTTATTATTTATTAAAGCAAACGTAAAACAATAAAACATGAAAAGTATATAGTATTTGAAAGA
This sequence comes from Cherax quadricarinatus, assembly GCF_038502225.1. Taxonomy (NCBI): domain Eukaryota; kingdom Metazoa; phylum Arthropoda; class Malacostraca; order Decapoda; family Parastacidae; genus Cherax; species Cherax quadricarinatus. The sequence continues at coordinate 7,229,542 of NC_091299.1, forward strand.
AAAATGAAAAATTAAATGAATAAAATAACATTTGAACTCAACGCTAATATATATAGGGGTGTCTGGTGTTGGTGACACTGAGTGTTGTTGAAATCGTAGCAGTTGCTGATGATGGGGGGGGTCGCAGGTGTTGGTTACAACCCACCGGTTCGTTCTTCACATTATAGCCTTGAGTATTCTATCCCAATGACAGGAAAACAGGTTGTTTACTGCTGCAATGATGAGGGGTTACATCCTGCAATTTCATACAGGTGCACAGGTAATTAAATCCAAAAAGTGGAAGTCTCAGGACGTCAGTCCATCTCCATCAATTCTACTCGTTGATTGGCAGGTGACCCTCTCTGTCATCAAAGCTGGAAAGATAGACAGGTTACCCAATGCTTAAGAAATTACTCTCCATGATAAGTACAATACCTAAAAGATGTGGTGATTATTACAACAGTCAACTTAGAGCAAGACTGAAAGGACTAAGTTTATTATTGGTCAAAAGTGAAGCTTTCAACAAATAAATCCACTTGAATACAAGACAGGCATGTACTTACAGTAGTGCTGGGAGCTGTGATTCTAGTGCTTACTGTTTGGCCGGAGCCCCACACGTCACCTTTCGGAAGGGGGGGGAAGAAGGAGGGAAAGGGACAGTGGGAGCTTGACTGACCCTACCTTAACAAGTAGCCGGCAATCAAACAATTGTTACTATATACTCCCTCGCTACTCCTATCTATTGAACTTTTCCCTCACATGGAGAAACTACTACTTGAACTAGCAGTCATTGCAGGGATAGGCTGTGCACTCAAGGCAGTCTGAGTGTCCCCAGACACGTGAGGCAACGGAACACTATCCTGCAAGTCTGAAGGTGTAGGTGGAACACAGATGGGAGTGACAGAGTTGCTAGTGCCTGACCGCTCGGCTATGTTAATAAGTAATTCACAGATCTATAGGAACTTAATCTGAACTTCTCATTTTGCAGCACTTTAACAAATCTCAGATACAAGCTGTGAGAACAAACACATTGCTCAAGGGCTAGGTATTGTCTTTCAGTCAGTAAGGGAATATTGGTACTGTGGACTGATTCATATTGAATTTGACTGGCATGATACACTAAGTGAACATTCAAAATTGACTGGGACATCTTCTCAGTGAACTTACTGAAGGGCATAACTCAAAAAAAATAGAAAGAATGACACAATAAGCTTAAATGGGAAGAAAATGCTTAACTATTCTGCATAAGTAAATAAAAATTGACAGGTCACACAGTAAGCAAAGAAACTCACAGTCACAAAGAAAATACTCAACTGAACAAATAACATTTTGAAAATCAAGAGAACTTGTACTTTACTCAAATCTAATTTGCTCAAATTTTACTTTAAATTGAATGAATGGCACAGTGAGTTGTCTTTACTCGCAATGCAATAGAGAAATACACAATAAAATGATAAAATGGACTCAATAAAGCTTGTGCAAAAGAAAACAAACTGGGACACAATTCACCGAAATAAAATAAAATGGCACAGAAAGAATAAAATATTATGCACAGAACAGAGCATATGAAACTGCACTGAAATAAACTGTAGCAATATTGCAAATAACAATTGCTAATCAAAAAGTATTGCACAACACTGCACAAAATTTCTGCAAGAAAAAACTTTAAATGGTAACACAATGTTTGCACAAGAATTATTGCAAAATGAGTCAATTTGCAATAATAAAAAAAATATTACACACACAAGAAAAGAAATATATCAAGGAATGAACTGAGTGAACACTTTAACTCTTAACTACAACTTAAGCAACACTTAATAAACAAAAGAACAATTTACTTTAAAAGAAGAACTTAAAAATTGCACTAAGAGTGAATTTGTTCAATGAAACATGAAAAATAATAGGTGCTAAAACACAGAGCAAAAAAAGTTTGAACACTTACAGTGATGCAGAACACAACACATCAACATAAACACAATACTAGAATTTTCTTGCAATGAAACTTGATGTGTGAAAGCTTTGATAATAATGATTTCTTGCTTGCACAAAACAATGGCACTATTGTCTGTGGAAATAAGACAAATTAGACACTGGCTAAATGAAAAGAATATGAACACAAGAATGTTCAACACACAGAGAACAAAACAAGAATACACAAATGCTGGGAAAAAAATGTAACAGACAACACTGAGTTGCGATGCAGGACACAAC
>NC_091299.1:7236731-7279231 GCF_038502225.1 Cherax quadricarinatus
AACTGAGCACATAATATGTTACATCCTACCTAACAACATAACTAAGTCAAATAATAATATAAAGCAATACATTTACGATTTAGCTATTATCGCAAATATAAGCAATATAAAATTATATGAAAAGATAATAATTATATATATACATAATAATCATTGCAACCCATTCAGGGGTTGCAACATCCATTAACCTTGGAGAAAAAAGTATTTGAAGCGGTCAGTCCCTCAGCCTGGAAAAGAGTTCAGCTTCATGGTCTGGAAGCGTCAGTTCCTTGACTCACGAGTCTTTCCCCAGCATCACAACAGTGAGATACTGACTGTTATTAAGAGTAGTTATTGTATAATCATGGGGAGCGCTAAACCGGTAGGGATTATACAGCGCCTGAAGGGGGGATGGATAGAAGGTATTCAGGCTCAATTCAGGGAACTGGAGCACAGATCCAATTCCCTAGATCAAGAGCCCCTCACCAGCGTCAAGGAACCTCCCTTCAGGGGTGTTAAAAGTGGTGTTCGTGTGTGTCGTGCTAATGACGAGGATATATCACTGTCGCTGGTGTTCTTATAGGCCATCCTGACGAGGATGCTCCATTGTCGCTGTTATGGGTCGTCCTGACGAGGATGTTCCATTGGAACTGTTCATATGGGTCGTTCTGACGAGGATGGTCCACTGGCCCTGGTAGTTTTATGGATGGTCCTGACGAGGATGGCCCACTGGCCCTGGTAGTTTTATGGATGGTCCTGACGAGGATGGCCCACTGGCCCTGGTAGTTTTATGGATCATCCTGACGAGAAGGATCCACTGGCCCTGGTAGTTTTATGGATGGTCCTGACGAGGATGGCCCACTGGCCCTGGTAGTTTTATGGATGGTCCTGACGAGGATGGCCCACTGGCCCTGGTAGTTTTATGGATCATCCTGACGAGGAGGATCCACTGGCCCTGGTAGTTTTATGGATCATCCTGACGAGGATGGCTCACTGGCCCTGGTAGTTTTATGGATCATCCTGACGAGAATGGTCCACTGGCCCTGGTAATTTTATGGATGGTCCTGAAGAACTGGCGTTCATGATTTTGTTTGGAAAGAGCAAAAGTTTGGTTGAGTTATATCGTCACAGATGGCAAACGAGGGAATCACATTGTGTTTTTACAACTCTCACATCACACATCACTTTAGCAGAGCCTCTTACAAAAGAACCAGACATAGTCTGATAGCCACACTCGAGGTTCTTGTCGGAGTAAGGGTTTAAGACGGAAGATCGAACCTCCTTCGTTCCACAAAAACAAAGCAAAAACAATGCAATATAAAAAAAATAATATTTAAGAACAGTGAATGGATGCCAGTCGCCATAACCAGTTCTGATGTAGTCGTGTCACATTAGTTATCACACTCGGTTATCTCTCTCTCCTCTTCCCCATGCTGTGCTAACTATGCCTTTTGGGTTGTATAGCCCTTGTGGCTTAGCGCTTCTTTTTGATTATAATAATAATGGGGTTTTCTTTTAATTCATAAAATTTCCGTCTCTTCCTCGGCCGGCAGATCCTGATTGCGGTGAAGCCGGACACGACAGAGTCCATGTTCCTCTTCGCAGTGACCAACCCGCTGGAGAACCTCATCCAGCTGGGGGTTTCCCTCACTCCCGGTGGGCCAGGAGCCACTAATCTTTCTCTCTACTACACTGACGGAGACAGACACATGACCTCACAAGCCATAGCTTCCTTCCTCGTGCCCCAGTTCACCGGATCCTGGACCAGGTGAGTGGTATAGTGATGGTCAGTAGTATGGGTGGTTATATGAACATCATGTGATGATAGATAAGCGTGGATGTGAGAGTGGATGAGGGACGATGTGGTGACAGATGAGTGAGAGAGAGGTGCCAGAGTCGATCATCTATGGTAGGGTTTAGGACTTTTAAGCTTTCTACGGAGTGAAAAAGATTCGGTTAATTCACTATTAGTGAGTATACTCTTGAGTTTAGATCCTCCACTGGTGTTTAAACTGATATATGAAGCTATTTCCAGATCCCAGCAAGTGTATAAAATTATGAATAGGTTGTCCATCGGTTTATTACTGCAGTTATATGAAGTATAAAATCCGTGTAACCCAATTAGCTAATCGATGTATGTGTCACACAAGTTACAGAGGAACTGCTTGTAAGATACACAAGCAGTTCCTGTTCTTACGTATATCCACCTACTTAGCTAGAGCCTATGTACAAGTATTATTTCATGGAAGGAAAGTTGTGAGACATGCTTCATGAGGGATTCGGATGCTCTTGATATTAGTTTACAAGTACTGTATTTTACGGCATATAAGACGCTCTTTTTCTCAGAATATATCTTGGAAAATCAGCCTGCGCCTTATATGCTCAAGGTCAGCGTCAAGGATAAACTTTGGGTTACGCTGTAACAATTGTTTCTTAACGTTGCGTTACAAGTACTTGGAAACATCGTCCTATATGTTTTATATACTCGTGCGTCTTATATGCCCGAAAATACGGTAAATCGCAATCATAATGACTCTCACAAAATCGACAAGTTTTAAATCTAATACACTAACCAGCAGATGCCTCCCTCGTCCAATAAATAAAAGAAATTTTCCCTACATATAACAAGTGTTCTTATCTCAGGTTGTCGTTGAAAGTGACGGAAGAGGAGGTGCAGCTGTGGTTCAACTGTCAGGTGTACAACAGTGTGTTAGTCAGACGGGTCCCCTTACAGCTGGTGTTTGACTCAGCCTCCACACTCTACATCGGCCAGGCAGGAGGCATCTTCAAGGGAGAATTTGAGGTGAGAACCTTCAGCGCTTGTAGGTTGTATTGCTGTTTTCTACGAGACCTCCGAGAACTTTCACGACTTACATATTAGACTCTTTGAGAAAACATTTTCGTTATTTAGTTGTAGCTACAGTTAGAGTAAGAGGTAGATGGGAAAAGAGGAAGGTGGCAACAACAAGTAAAAGGGAAGTGCTTGGGAGTTGACGAAGTGTATAAACTAAGGGAGGAGGAAGTTCGGGCGAGATATAAGCGACTATTGGCAGAAAGGTGGGCTAGTGCAAAGATTAGTAGTGGGGGGGTTGAAGAGGGTTGGAATAGTTTTAAAAATGCAGTATTAGAATGTGGGGCAGAAGTTTGTGGTTATAGGAGGGTGGGGGCAGGTGGAAAGAGGAGTGATTGGTGGAATGAAGTAAAGGGTGTGATAAAAGAGAAAAAGGTAGCTTATGAGAGGTTTTTACAAAGCAGAAGTGTTATAAGAAGAGCAGAGTATATGGAGAGTAAAAGAAAGGTGAAGAGAGTGGTGAGAGAGTGCAAAAGGAGAGCAGATGATAGAGTGGGAGAGGCACTGTCAAGAAATTTTAATGAAAAAAAAGAAAAAATTTTGGAGTGAGTTAAACAAGTTAAGAAAGCCTAGGGAAAGTATGGATTTGTCAGTTAAAAACAGAGTAGGGGAGTTAGTAGATGGGGAGATGGAGGTATTAAGTAGATGGCGAGAATATTTTGAGGAACTTTTTAATGTTAAGGAAGAAAGAGAGGCGGTAATTTCATGCACTGGTCAGGGAGATATACCATCTTTTAGGAGTGAAGAAGAGCAGAATGTAAGTGTGGGGGAGGTACGTGAGGCATTACGTAGAATGAAAGGTGGTAAAGCAGCTGGAACTGACGGGATCATGACAGAAATGTTAAAAGCAGGGGGGGATATAGTGTTGGAGTGGTTGGTACTTTTGTTTAATAAATGTATGAAAGAGGGGAAGGTACCTAGGGATTGGCGGAGAGCATGTATAGTCCCTTTATATAAAGGGAAAGGGGACAAAAGAGATTGTAAAAATTATAGAGGAATAAGCTTACTGAGTATACCAGGAAAAGTGTACAGTAGGGTTATAATTGAAAGAATTAGAGGTAAGACAGAATGTAGGATTGCGGATGAGCAAGGAGGCTTCAGAGTGGGTAAGGGATGTGTAGATCAAGTGTTTACATTGAAGCATATATGTGAACAGTATTTAGATAAAGGTAGGGAAGTTTTTATTGCATTTATGGATTTAGAAAAGGCATATGATAAGAGTGGATAGGGGAGCAATGTGGCACATGTTGCAAGTATATGCAATAGGTGGTAAGTTACTAAATGCTTTAAAGAGTTTTTATGAGGATAGTGAGGCTCATGTTAGGGTGGGTAGAAGAGGGGGAGAATACTTCCCGGTAAAAGTAGGTCTTAGACAGGGATGTGTAATGTCACCATGGTTGTTTAACATATTTATAGATGGGATTGTAAAAGAAGTAAATGCTAGGGTGTTCGGGAGAGGGGTGGGATTAAATTATGGGGAATCAAATTCAAAATGGGAATTAACACAGTTACTTTTTGCTGATGATACTGTGCTTATGGGAGATTCTAAAGAAAAATTGCTAAGGTTAATGGATGAGTTTGGGAATGTGTGTAAAGGTAGAAAGTTGAAAGTGAACATAGAAAAGAGTAAGGTGATGAGGGTATCAAATGATTTAGATAAAGAAAAATTGGATATCAAATTGGGGAGGAGGAGTATGGAAGAAGTGAATGTTTTCAGATACTTGGGAGTTGGCGTGTCGGCGGATGGATTTATGAAGGATGAGGTTAATCGTAGAACTGATGAAGGAAAAAAGGTGAGTGGTGCATTGAGGTATATGTGGAGTCAAAAAACGTTATCTATGGAGGCAAAGAAGGGAATGTATGAAAGTATAGTAGTACCAACACTCTTATATGGGTGTGAAGCTTGGGTGGTAAATGCAGCAGCGAGGAGACGGTTGGAGGCAGTGGAGATGTCCTGTCTAAGGGCAATGTTTGGTGTAAATATTATACAGAAAATTCGGAGTGTGGAAATTAGGAAAAGGTGTGGAGTTAATAAAAGTATTAGTCAGAGGGCAGAAGAGGGGTTGTTGAGGTGGTTTGGTCATTTAGAGAGAATGGATCAAAGTAGAATGACATGGAAAGCATATAAATCTACAGGGGAAGGAAGGCGAGGTAGGGGTCGTCCTCGAAAGGGTTGGAGAGAGGGGGTAAAGGAGGTTTTGTGGGCAAGGGGCTTGGACTTCCAGCAAGCGTGCGTGAGCGTGTTAGATAGGAGTGAATGGAAACGAATGGTACTTGGGACCTGACGATCTGTTGGAGTGTGAGCAGGGCAATATTTAGTGAAGGGATTCAGGGAAACCGGTTATTTTCATATAGTCGGACTTGAGTCCTGGAAATGGGAAGTACAATGTCTGCACTTTAAAGGAGGAGTTTGGGATATTGGCAGTTTGGAGGGATATGTTGTGTATCTTTATACGTATATGCTTCTAATCTGTTGTATTCTGAGCACCTCTGCAAAAACAGTGATTATGTGTGAGTGTGGTGAAAGTGTTGAATGATGATGAAAGCATTTTCTTTTTGGGGATTTTCTTTCTTTTTTGGGTCACCCTGCCTCGGTGGGAGACGGCCGACTTGTTGAATATATATATATATATATATATATATATATATATATATATATATATATATATATATATATATATATATATATATATATATATATATATATATATATATATATATATATATATATATATATATATATTTCATTGTGTTTGGTTATTATTATTACCTGGAGTATACCTAGGCACCTAAAGTGAGTACCTGACCAACCGGGAGTGGTTCGTACGTCAGTTTGCGTGCGGCCAGCAGTAACAGCCTGGTTGACCACACCCTGATCCACCATGAAGCCTGGTCTCAGACCGGGCCGCGGGGGCGTTGACCCCCGAAACACTCTCCAGGTAAACTCCAGGTAGAGAGGGTTTAGGGAATCAACGCCCCCGTGGTCCGGTCTGTGATCAGGCCTCGTGGTGGATCAGGGTCTGATCAACCAGGCTGTTACTGCTGGCCCCACGCAAACTGACGTACGAACCACAGCCCGGTTGGTCAGGTACTGACTTTAGGTGCCTGTCCAGTGCCTTCTTGAAGACAGCCAGGTGTCTATTGGTAATCCCCCTTATGTATGCTGGGAGGCAGTTGAACAGTCTTGGGCCCCGGACACTTACTGTGTTATCTCTCAGTGTACTTGTGGCGCCCCTGCTTTTTATTGAAGGAATATTGCATCTCCTGCCTAGTCTTTTGCTTTCATAAAATATAGTTAGCTGGATTTGGCTAAATTTAATTTTGCTTGTTATAATAAGGTTAGGTAAGTTTTCTAAGGTTCTTTTGGTACAAAATTATTAATTCTTACATTAACAAAAAAGAAAAAATATATATCTTTAAACGTTTAAGAGAAAATTTTAGAAAGGACTTAATTTTAAATGAGTTCTTGCTAACTGACCAGTTTTACCTATTTGGCACGACATACACACACAGTCAAGCGTTGCTTAACGAATGGGGATACGAATGGGAAATAAGTCACTCTGTCTGACTTTTTTGGGTTATCCCAGGTTCTCTACACATATGCTGCTATGTATGATAATTCTATGTAACTGTATTTGTGTATACCTGAATAAACTTGCTTACTTACTTACTTACTTACTTACTTACTTACTTACTTACTTACTTACTTACGTTCTGAGAAATGCGTCGTAACGCGATTTCGTCGTTGTGCGAACATCATAGAATGAACTTACACAAACCTAGATGGCATAGCCTATTACACACCTAGGTTGTATGGTATAATAACCTATTGCTGCTACTGTAAACAGCTGTTACATAATGGGAAGTATTTGTGTAACTAAACACAGAATGATGCCGTCAAGAGACGCGGTAAACGCGGGATGTATGAGGCTGCTGCCGGCTTTACACGGCATACTGTTTTAAAGTAAACTTATTTTTTATAAGTAGAAAGAGTACACTCTACAATAATGATAAAAAGTACAGTATAGTAAATACATAAACCAGTTACGTACATCTATTTGACCTTGTTAAATTAACCCTTCGTTAAATTATCACTTGCCATTGTGTGGCTATAAAAACATTTGAATTAATGCAATCATTATTATGTATAAAGTATCTCAAATGCATCCAGTCTAAAAAGTACCTATTTGTAAAATCATTTGTAAATTAAACAAATGTAATTAAATATTTGTAGATTTTTTAAATTTTATTTTAGTTACCCAGAAACAATTAAATTTTGTTTTCTTTGTATTGAAAACATAAGTGAAAGAAAACCAATACATTTAAGAGTAACTTAAGTAAAAGGAATATAAAACTTCATTAATAATAATATCAGTTTGTTCCATTTATCTATGGGTGCAAGATCGACACCATGCCTAACCCTTCTAGGGTAGGGTAGGTGCCTGAGCCCGAGCCTTTAGCTCATAAGACTGTCATTCCCATTTGCCCCCTTGGGGCGGGGATGGCAGACCAGAGAGGCCTAGCTTGTGGCTAGGCCTGGGGACAGTTGGTCCCAAAGATGAGGAGGTACTTGTGCCTCCTCCCATGGGAGACTTAGGTCTCAGACACTCCCTAAAGAGGGAGCCAAGGCCGGGCCACCACTTGGAAAAGGCCCGGGCCGGGAAAATACCGGCTAATCTTTAATAATAATAATAAGAGAGTGCAAGTTCAGTGCCTTCAGCCTATTTTCATAGGGAAAGTTACTAATATGAGGAATCGGCTTCATCCTTTCCTCTCTGTGCAATTTCGAGAGTATTTATGTCTATTCTATGACAATTTAGATCAAAACTTAGAAGCATAATCTAAATGAAGTCTAACCAGGGATATATATAATGTCGAAGTATAACCTGTGACATCTTGATATGAAGCTATGAATTATATTAGCTTTATTGCGAACACTTACGTACTGTTGTTTTGGCTTCAAATTTCTGTTAACCAGAGCAAGATTTAATCAAATCACAAAACGAGTCGGACTCGAACCTATGACAGGTTGCTCGTGGCTCAGATCATAGTGTCATCAGCTCGCACAATGAGGGACCGGTTATCGATTCTGGCACGGGTGAAACTTTGGCCACGTTTCCTTACACCTGCTGCCCCTGTTCACCCAGCAGTAACTAGGTACACGGGTATTAGTAGATTGTTGTGGGTTGCGTCCTGCGGATGGGGGGGGGGGAGAAGACTAAAGGACCCCAGTGAAAATAATTTGACAGACGGTCCCCGATGACGCACTGATCTCTGGTGTTATCCTGGTTGACTGACCAACTCTCCCCTGGGTTAAAAGTCATAACAAAACTGGTCTTAACAAAACTGGTCTTAACAAATCTGGTCTTTGCATTATCTTATGATGACCGAAATTATTTTATGTTTGTTGCGTGTTTGACTCACAACCGAAAGTACCCGGGGTCGTACCATATCAAGGGCACTAGATTACCCCATTACCACCTACAGAGCACTTAATATTATTAATCGCAATTAATACCTAGAATACCGGGGTAATGACATAACTTTACATGCGGTGGTAATTTACAACTAAGAAAGTATGTGGATATAGGTAAACATACGCAATAAAAACTTACCTTTGGTCCTTCATTGGTCATCTCGTCCCTCCCCGGGATGCCACCCACAACAGTCGGCTAACACCCAGGTACCTACCTACTGCTGGGTGAACAGAGGCAGCAGCTGTAGATCACACCCACAGATGGTATTTAAGGCCACAGGTGGTATCAAGGGCCACATGTGATATCAAGGGCCACAGGTGGCATCAAGGGTCACAGGTGGTATCTAGGACCACAGGTGGTATCTAGGACCACAGGTGGTATCTGTGGGTGTAACCAAAAAGCTTCAAGGTCACTCTGTACACTCGCCAGGGTTAGGTTAGGTAAGGTTAGTCAGGAAACAGGACTAGTGTTTCCTGAGGCTGGCCTTAGTCATATGATGACCCACAGCTGGAGCTTTTGGTCATCTGACCGAGGCCTTCCACTGGCTTACCCATCCACCCCTTTAAAAATAATAATTATAATTATAACCATTTCCCCGTGACTGTTTGAACTTGTATTATCTGAACTTAGCGAAACGTTTTATGAACTTAGGGAAAATTGGTCCAATTTAAGAAAAGTTAGTCTCAGCTAGTAAGTTGGTCTGAACTTGGGAAAAAGTTTGTGTGAACTTAGGGAAATATTGTCTGAACTTTGAAAAAGATCGTCTAAACTTGGGAAAAACTCATTTGATCATATAGAAAGACGCAGAACTTTGAAAAAAGATGGTTTGAACTTAGGAAGCGGTCTGTGCTTAGTTGAATGTCTCTTGTATCAACACAGGGAAAAATATTGTCTGATTTAGGAAAAATATTGGTCTTAAACAAGGATCTCTGAGCAACAATGCTGTGCGGGCGTCCGGGCAGCGTGGGCGTGCGTGGGCGTGCGTGGGCGTGCTATATGCCAATTGGGCCGCCTCACGCCCAATTTAGGGAGGAGAATAGTGTGGGAGGCAGCCAAGGGAACACCAGGGAGCCTATGTTGCTAGTCCTGGTGACACTGGTGACAACAACTTATCCTGGTGGCACTAGTGACAACAACTGTTCCTGGTGACACTGGTGACAACAACTTATCCTGGTGGCACTAGTGACAACAACTGGTCCTGGTGACACTGGTGACAACAACTGGTCCTGGTGACACTGGTGACAACAACTGGCCCTGGTGACACTGGTGACAACAACTGGTCCTGGTGACACTGGTGACAACAACTGGCCCTGGTGACACTGGTGACAACTGGTCCTGGTGACACTGGTGACAACTGGTCCTTGTGACACTGGTGACAACAACTGGTCCTGGTGACACTGGTGACAACAACTGGTCCTGATGACACTGGTCACAACAACTGGCCCTGGTGACGCTGGTGACAACAACTGGCCCTGGTGACACTGGTGACAACTGGTCTTGGTGACACTGGTGACAACAACTTGTCCTGGTGACACTGGTGACAACTGGTCCTGGTGACACTAGTGACAACAACTGGTCCTGGTGACACTGGTGACAACTGGTCCTGGTGACACTGGTCACAACAACTGGTCCTGGTGACACTGGTCACAACAACTGGTCCTGGTGACACTGGTCACAACAACTGGTCCTGGTGACACTGGTCACAACAACTGGTCCTGGTGACACTGGTCACAACAACTGGTCCTGGTGACACTGGTGACAACAACTGGTCCTGGTGACACTGGTCACAACAACTGGTCCTGGTGACACTGGTCACAACAACTGGTCCTGGTGAGACTGGTGACAACAACTGGTCCTGGTGACACTGGTCACAACAACTGGTCCTGGTGACACTGGTGACAACTGGTCCTGGTGACACTGATGACAACTGATCCTGGTGACACTGGTCACAACAACTGGTCCTGGTGACACTGGTCACAACAACTGGTCCTGGTGACACTGGTGACAACTGGTCCTGGTGACAATGGTGACAACTGGTCCTGATGACACTGGTGGCAACAATTCGCCCTGGTGACACTGGTGACAACTGGTCCTGGTGACACTGGTCACAACAACTGGTCCTGGTGACACTGGTGACAACAACTGGCCCTGGTGACACTGGTGACAACTGGTCCTGGTGTCACTGGTGACAACTGGTCCTGGTGTCACTGGTGACAACTGGTCCTTGTGACACTGGTGACAACAACTGGTCCTGATGACACTGGTCACAACAACTGGCCCTGGTGACGCTGGTGACAACAACTGGCCCTGGTGACACTGGTGACAACTGGTCTTGGTGACACTGGTGACAACAACTTGTCCTGGTGACACTGGTGACAACTGGTCCTGGTGACACTGGTGACAACAACTGGTCCTGGTGACACTGGTGACAACTGGTCCTGGTGACACTGGTCACAACAACTGGTCCTGGTGACACTGGTCACAACAACTGGTCCTGGTGACACTGGTCACAACAACTGGTCCTGGTGACACTGGTGACAACTGGTCCTGGTGACACTGGTCACAACAACTGGTCCTGGTGACACTGGTCACAACAACTGGTCCTGGTGACACTGGTGACAACTGGTCCTGGTGACACTGGTCACAACAACTGGTCCTGGTGACACTGGTCACAACAACTGGTCCTGGTGACACTGGTCACAACACATGTTTCATATACTCACATCTTCAGTTCTTCAGAAGTTAATCTTGCTTAATAATCTTTGTGTTTAATGGACTTACACCCTATGCACAGATATTTACGTGTAGATAATAATAAGGTATTTAAAAATGTAGATCTCGATTTCCTCTTGTGTTTTGTGTACCATATAAAGAGGAAGTGTTGATAACACACGATAAGTCAGTGTAAAATTAATGTTAGAAGTACACCCATTACTACTACTACTACTACTACTACTACTACTACTACTACTACTACTACTACTACTACTACTACTACTACTACTACTATTACTACTACTACTACTATTACTACTACTACTACTATCTCGGCTACAACCACTAGCAGTTTCCACCACTAATAAAATTGCTACTATTTTTTCTCCAACAATACTGGATACATCTGCAGTGTGCTGCTATGCTCTTCCATATGATAGCTACAGAGTCGGAACAAAAGCTAACTGCATTCCTCGATCATATTCCATCACGCAGGATGTAGGGATCATGTAAGGTGTGGAGTGTGTCAGCCTGAGCTGGGAGACTTCGGTAGAGCAAAGAGGATATCGTCAGGCATTCCAATGAAAGTTCATTAACTACGTCAGATTCAAAGATTTCATTCTGATAGAGCTAAAGTTACTATCACTTGAGAATTACCCTCTCTCATCATATAGCCTATCCCATACACAGGAGAAATTGATTTATGAAGATATCTCTATTATCCGTGAACAAGATAAATTATACATAGGAGAGGGAAAGGTTGGGATGGAGAAGAATTAGGATGTTTAATATCTGGTGTAAGGATGGACGGTGTCCTCCACGGCCTCCCACACCGCGGGATTATTAGCCTAACTTAGTCTTGGAGGGGCCACAGCACGCCCCCTCCCGCGAACCATTCCTCAGTAAGGTCTATTTTATCCCTCTAACTGACGGGAAAATGAGCCGTACATCAGCATTAATTCAGAAAGAGTTGCTCCGCTCCACTGGTGACAAGATACTGGAGAGGTAACAAGAAGGGAACTAGATCCTCCCCATTTCCCGCGAGACTTCCAGTGGAAGTTAGAGAGGACTCTTTTCAGTGGTTGGGAAGAATCGACGCCGATGTTGACAGGTGGTTACTGTGGCCGCGTCAGACAAGTCGAGGCATCGTAGAAGCCAGACCATCGCCGTCGCCCTCGTGTCCAGTCAGCCTGGGGCTGCACCAGCGTAAATTAGTTGTAAGTTTATTTAGGTACAAGTACTCATAAATATACGTAGCTACACAAATTATCATACATAATAACATGTGTAAATCACCTACGATAACCAAAAAAAAAAAAGTTTGAGAAAGTGACTTATTTCTGTTGGGGTCCTTGTAATATCTTATTATTTAAACCTTAGAAGTTAAAACAGCTAAGTGACACAAAGATGCGCTGCATCTCTAAAAACAAAACCACAACCTTCTAAGACTCCTTGTATACGTTGTTTCGTGCACATAAACTGTCTTACAAGACTGCAGTCTCTTGTGCTATGTTTGGTGCTGATACTTTGATTGTTATTAGTCAGAAACCTTACGATTCACGAAATCATTGGATGAAAACTGTTAGAGCTAGCTGGTCCAGTGGTTAGCACACCGGCCTGAGAGTTTTAGGATTCACCTGCCAGGGTTCGAGTCCCACCCGTTCTGTGATTTGGTGAGAAACCTAGCTGGGGTAGGCCAGCGGATGCTTAACTACTTAATGGGTCACCAGCTGACAAACACCCCTGGTAGGAGACACTTGTGCTATTTCCTGACGAACCACCACAGACCTGCAGGAGGACTTGCTATAGACAGAACTATATGTAAGGAAGATGGGATCTAAGACTAGTAATCTGTAAAACTGGTCACTAATGGGTAAGAGACTTAGCCAGAAGCTAAGTCCTGGACCTACCAGTCATACAAGTAGGTTACATACTAACACACACACACAATGTCGGACCATCCCTCGAATATGCTCCACCAGTTTGGAGCTCCCACACATATGCCTATAATAATTTGTATAAATTGTATAGAAAGCTGACAAACTGAAAAGCAAAACACTTGTGCACTATTTAGGTATCTTCATTCTGGAAACGTTTCGCCAGCCAGTGACTTCTTCAGTTCGATACAGAGAACGATGGAAGGGCTGAGGAACTGATTAACTCAAACTCCTCATCTCCCACCGTTCTCTGTACTGGACTGAAGAAGCCACTGGCTGGCGAAAAGTTTCCAGAATACAGATACGCAAATGTTGCTCAAGTGTCTTATTCTTTATGCCCACTATGGTCAGTGTTGCAGTAACTAGGTAGTCTGGAAGTTACGAGACATGATCTTGTGGAAAAGTTAAAATAGCTGAACCTGGCTTCATCAGAAATCTCGAGGGCCAGGGAAGCTACGATCACGGCGTACAAGATACTAATGAACATTCAACACAGGAGGAACCAGGACAAAATAACATGATGGACATGAACACATGTGCAGCAGCTGGGTGTCGTATTGAGGGATATTTCGCCTGCATAACAGGCTTTACCAGTGAAGAGGAGGCACGGAGACGGTGACTAAATGTTAGTTAGACCTTACTCATGAAATCGTAATGACACGGTTGCAAACAAACCATACCACGGGTAGGGATAGAATTCGCGATCAGAGAGTTTCAAAACTCCAGATCGTCACGTTAACCACTGGGCTAACGCGACGGTCTGGAGTTTTGAGACTCTAATCGCGGGTTCTATTCCCGCCCGTGGTATGGTTTGTTTACTAAATGTTAGAGCCGGTCAGTAGAAGTGAGCACTCTTCCATTATAGACAGATGTCTTATAACGAAAGGGTTTAGACTGAGTTAGTTTAATATCTTTATTATGCACCCCATACCCATCCTGTGGGCGGTAGTCAAAGATTACAGAGGTACATAATGGGTCCAGGGACTGGGCCTCAAAGTTTTGATAGCTGAGCAAGTTACAAAGGTAATGAACTCACAATTTACAAAGGTAATGAAGTCACAATTTACAAAGGTAATGAACTCCAGGTAGGGTTCAGACTGAGAGGTAGTGGAGTCAAACTTCCTCCATGGACTCTTAAAGTGTCGAGTTACCCCGAGGCGAAGAGAACTGAATTGGTTGACTGAGAGTAAAATGGCGGGGCCAGGAGGTTGAGTTCAGTCCCTCATGAACAGTTCAGTTAATGCACATCGGAGAGTGAAGACAGGAACCAGAGCTCGACCCCCCTACCCCTCCTTTCCTATATCTCGGCTAGATAATTACACGCTATCATTTTCAAGCTGATGTAACGAGACCACCACTCAGAGAATCGCAAATCATCACAGAATAAAACTCTGTGTTGGAGAGCATCGCATTTCTCCCGGGGGAAGCAGTGAGGCAGTGTTTTATCAGACACTTAGCGTTGGTCTCTATGAGGCAAGAGCTGCATAGTATGCTCAAGTCATGCATAGCATTTCCTTCCAAAGATTCGATTTCGTTTTGTCGATAATTAGCCTAACGGTCAGAAATTCATGATGTGAGGCCTAGTGGCGTCCAGTATGTTTGATATTGTCCACAAAATTATTTTTTAATCTAATTAGGTAACAAATATGAAAACTACTAGGAGAGTGGGGCCTAGCTAACTCCCAGCCACAGTCATTCCTGAGCTGAATCCCTCAGCCTCATGGTACTACGCTTAAGTCAATTAGTAATTGTAATTAAAAGTGAATGTAAAAAGCAATGACATGGCCCACATACATATGGATTTTAGGTCATGTGACCCATTACTGGTAAAAAAAAAAAATGGATATTTCTGATCTAAGATTACGTTCTTGAACTTGTGATGTTTCTGGGTTACTTGATTTGAGAACTTAACAATAACAACAACAAAAATAATAAATAATTATTTCTAAAAAGTACACCATACAGTTGACACAGGATTCGAGTACATTGCTTTAACTTAATAATCCCACTGTATGTCTGACAAAGGTGTCCCTGTATCCCAACAGCCCACCATCATCTACCTCACTGCACGCTAAAAGGAATAGTGCAGGGTGTTCGTGAAATTGGCTTAAATAGCAACGCTCTTCTTGCTGAATATGGCAAGCGAAAATTTATGTATGCAATAATTTCGAAAAAATCAATCTGAACCTAACAAAAAAAATATATTTCATTGTATTTGTTTATTATTAAATTATTGTAAACTTATCTAAAATATATTTAGTTGAATTAGGCTAAATTAAATTGTGCTTGTTATAATAAGGTTAGGTAAGTTTTCTAAGGTTCTTTTGGTATAAAATTATTAATATTTATATTAACATAAATGAAAAAAAATATCTTTAAACGTATAAGAGAAAATTATAGAAAGGACTTACATGTAATTCTAAATGAACTCTTGCTAATTGACCAATTTTACATTTTCGGCACATTATATATATATATGTCGTGCCGAATAGGCAGAACTTGCGATCTTGGCTTAAATAGCAACGTTCATCTTGCCATAAAGGACAAGTGAAAATTTGTGTATGCAATAATTTCGTCAAAATCATTCTGAACCTAACGAAAAATATATATTTCACTGTGTTTGTTTGGTATTAAATTATTGTAAACAAATCTAAAATATGTTTAGTTGGGTTAGGCTAAAATAAATTATTCTTGTTATAATAAGGTTAGGTAGGTTTTCTAAGTTCCTTTTGGTGCAAAATTATAAATTTTTACATTAACATTAATGAAAAAATTATATCTTTAAACATATAAGAGAAAATTTTAGAAAGGACTTAATTTTAAATGAGTTCTTGTACCTTATATGCCACCTTTATATCAAAAATGTATCTCTTAAATCTTCTGTACCATATTATGTAATAAAATATTCCTATTGGCAAATATATATATATATATATATATATATATATATATATATATATATATATATATATATATATATATATATATATATATACATATATACATATATGTATGTGTGTGTGTGTGTGTATATATGTGGTTCGGACATGTAGAGAGAATCGAACAAAACAGAATGACTTAGAGAGTGTATAAATTTCTAATGGAGAGAAGGCAGGATAGAGGTCAGCCTAGAAAAAGTTGGAAGGAGGGGGTAAAGGAGGTTTTGTGTGCGAGAGGCTTGGACTTGGAGTGTGAGCAAGGTAATATTTATGAAGTGATTCATGGAAACCGGCAGGCCGGACTTGAGTCCTGGAGATGGGAAGTACAGTGTCTGCACTCTGAAGGAGGGGTGTTAATGTTGTAGTTTTATAACTGTAGTGTAAAACACCCTTCTGGCAAAACAGTGATGGAGTGAATGACGGCGAAAGTTTTTCTTTTTCTGGCCTCGCTGCCTTGGTGGGAAACGGCCGATGTGTTAATAATATAAAAATATGCATATGCTTGTGCATATCTATGCGTGTATGTACTCACCTAGTTGTAGTTACAGGGGTCGAGTCACAGCTCCTGGCCCCGCCTCTTCACTGGCCGCTACTAGGTCGCTTTCTACTCCATGAGCTTTATCATACCTGCTCTGAAAGCTATGTATGGATCCTGCCTCCGCTACAGCACTTCCCAGACTATTCCACTTCCTGACAACTCTGTGGTTGAAGAAATACTTCCTAACGTCCCTGTGACTCATCTCAGTCTTCAACTTCCAACTGTCACCCCTTGTTGCTGTGTCCCATCTCTGGTACATCCTGTATAATATTTACTATTCACATATATGTTATGTAAAGGGGCAGAAAATACCACTCCTCCAAATGCTTCTAGGAGAATGGAGGAGTGCAGTGACGTTTTTTCAGAGAGGGGGAGTACTCCCTCTCTTATAAGGGAACAATAAGCTGCGGTATCCCTTAAAGTTATTACTGCACTATTCACAGATTACCGAACCATTTTACACAACACTTCGTAAAATTAACTTAACACGGCTCGGTTTGCAGAAGGGGAAAAAATCTGGAGCTTCGCCAGCGGGGTGTTTGTGATAAGGCCTGAAAAAGAGTGTATGTTTAGCACAGACTGGTTCCACAACTTTAAGTTGCGTAATAAGTTACATACTATTAAGTTTTCTGGGGACAGTACTGCAGCTGATCAACCAGCAGCAAGAAATATCCCTTCTGAATTGCAGGAAATTATTTCTGAGTGTGGGTATGAGCATGCATGGCCTAATAACATTGATAACTTTCCATTAAGCGAAGCACACCAGTGCTAGAAGTTTCAAGCAGACCAGAAGAGGCATTCTCTGTTTATTTAACAGAAGCCAATTCAAAGATTTTTAACAATGTGTATCTAAACTATATTATCTTATATAATACCTTGTCGCTGTTGATTCGCCGGTATTCTCCCGGTCCGGGCCTTTTCCAAGTGGTGGCCCGGCCTTGGCTCCCTGTCTAGGGAGTGTCTGAGACCTAAGTCTCCCAGGGGAGGAGGCACAAGTACCCCCTCATCTTTGGGACCAACTGTCCCCAGGCCAAGCCACATTCTCCGCCCTCACGGGGCTCGTAGGGAGAAGCTAGACCTCTCTGGTCTGCCATCCCCGCCCCAAGGGGGCTAATGGGAATGACAGTCTTGTGAGCTGCAAGCTCTAGCTCAGGCACCTACCTGCCCTAGAAGGGCTGGGCATGGTGTCGATTATATATATAATACCATCTTTCTCTTAAAATGAACCAACCATTTACGTATGACTAATAATAATAATAATAATAATAATAATAATAATAATAATAATAATAATAATAATAATAATTTCTCAAAAGGTGGCATACACTGTTTATTTTCCATGATTTTAGTTCTTAACTTCAAAATTTGAGACAAGTTTGTCTACCAAGATTATTTTCTATATTCCAACGATCGCTGGTATATACCCTGAGAGGTGTAGTCCTCTCAGAGTATATATGCTGAGAGATTGCTTTATACTCTATACAGGGGTTAAAGCATTCTTATCTGATGATGGGAAAAAGGCTACAGAGTAGCTTTAATGACCTTCATGTAGTCCATAGCCTTTAAACCTCATAAAGGAACCAATCTTCGTAGTCACAGACGTGCCCTGATAATAATAATAATAATAATAATAATAATAATAATAATAATAATAATAATAATAATAATAATAATAATAATAATAATAAAATTATTATTATTATTATTATTATTATTATTATTATTATTATTATTATTATTATTATTATTATTATCTTCTACAAGTACATGTACAAGGTATACAGACATCAGTGATATACTACTATATAGAAAGCCGCTTTGTTATACAGAGCATTTCGAGCAAATTAGGTAAATTTTGTCCCAGGATGCGACCCACACCAGTCCACTAACACCCTAGTATCCATTTTACTGATGGGTGAACATAGACAACCGGTGTAAGGAAACACACCCAATGTTTTTATCCTTGCCGGGAATCGAACCCGGACCCTCACCATGTGAAGCGAGAGCTCAAATCAGTCAAAAATTTTACGTTGGGTATTTATGGTAATTTTGTATTAAATTCAGGAAGATTGAATGTATTTATCCTGGCTGAGGTTCAGAGATTGATTCAGAAAAAAACTTAAAATATGACGTTTTCTGGGATCGGTAAATTCTAGCGCCCGACTGATGACTTGGGCGTACGGGGGGCGGTGCGCCCGTGTCATCCATAGGTGTAGCGAGCAGTCCTTAGGTGGATGAGCAGTGACAGCGTCAGGCGGGTGAGGAAGCTCCTGGCGGAGATACAGCATCAATAGTGCCAGCATCATTGTGTCTGAAAGAGGACCTACGCTTAGCACAACGGGTCGGCCATGGGCGTGGTCATGGGCGCGGCGACGGTGCCCAGTACCGGCACTGTCCGCAATAGGCAGTTCTTGGGCCCCCAGACAGTGCCCCACCCGAGTGACAGACCTGAACTCTCTTCAGACGTCAGTGTGTACGAAAAAGAAATGATGTGTGTACGTTTGTGTACGTTAATAGGAAAGCTATGTACGTTTGTGTGTGCAAATATTAACAGTGACTGTACGTTTGTATACGTAAATACCAATGTACGTTTGTGTATATAGATATTATCAGCGACTGTACATTTGTGTACGTAGATAGTAATGGTGTGTACGTTTGTGTACGTGAAGAGTAACTATAGTGCACTCTATTGTACGTAGACAGTGCCATTGAGTGTACGCTTATCAAGTGTTGTGTAAAAAAGGACCTTGGTGTTTAATTCTACATAAACGCGAGATTACGGACAAATATGGACGTACGTATATGTGGGCGTGGGCGTGGGAGTGGGTGGAGACCTCGCTTGTTCCTTACCTGTTAAGGTGAGATTCATGTATTACCTGTTCTAGTGGTCCTCTCTTACTGCTGTGTCCACGCCCGTGTGTGTGAGAGAGAGAGAGAGAGAGAGAGAGAGAGAGAGAGAGAGAGAGAGAGAGAGAGAGAGAGAGACAAGTGAGTGAGTGAGAGAGAATGAATTACATGCCTGGCAGGTACGACATATTTACAATAATTTTTTTCACCGTACAAATAGGTATTTTTATTATTTGTTTATTGTGTACACAGGCACTTTATTCACTGGTCGACCTGCGAGCCGCTAGGAACTGTTTTGCGATCAACTGGTAGATGGCGATCCACGTTTTGTTCTCCTCAGGTGGTGGTGGTAGTGGTGGTGGTGGTGGTGGTGGTGGTGGTGGTGGTGGTGGTGGTGAAGGTAGTGATAGTGTTGTTGATAATGGTGGTAGTGGTAGTGATGGTGGTGGTAGTGGTGGTGGTGGTGGTGGTGGTAGTGGTGGCGGTAGTGGTAGTGGTAGTGGTGGTGGTGGTGGTAGTGGTGGCGGTAGTGGTGGTGGTGGTGGTGGTGGTAGTGGTGGTGGTGGTAGTGGTGGCGGTAGTGGTGGTGGTAGTGGTGGTGGTGGTGGTGGTAGTGGTGGCGGTTGTGGTGGTGGTGGTGGCGGTGGTCGCGGTGATGGTGGTGGTGGTGGTGGTGGTGGTGGTGGTGGTGGTGGTGGTGGTGAAGGTAGTGATAGTGTTGTTGATTATGGTGGTAGTGGTAGTGATGGTGGTGGTGGTGGTGGTGGTGGTGGTGGTGGTGGTGGTAGTGGTTGTAGTAGTGGTAGTGGTAGTGGTGGTGGTGGTGGTAGTGGTTGCAGTAGTGGTGTTGGTAGTGGTGGTGGTGGTGGTGGTTGTGGTAATAGTAGTGGTAGTGGTAGTGGTGGTGGTGGTTGTTGCAACCCCTGAATGGGTTACAATGATTATTATGTATATATGTAATGTATATTATCTTTTCATATAATTTTATATTGCTTATATTTGCGATAATAGCTAAATCGTAAATGTATGACTTTATATTATTATTTGACTGTTATATTGTTATTTAGCTTATGTTGTTAGGATGTATATAAAATGTGCTCAGTTAGGCTTGATTGTCAAACTACTATAATTATCGCTTGTCGCTCCTTATACTGCCGGCTTCTGAGCTGCAGTTGTCCACGTAGCTATCACGTGATCGAGGGGGGGTGTCCTCACCTCTAGTGAAGTAGTCAGTCTGCTGGAGACTCGCTTGCTGGTTGGACAGATTGTCTGTCTCATTATTCTTGTTAGTTCTGTAGAACTTTGTTCACAGAACATTGTATAGACTTAGTGATTTTCGACGTTGTACTGAGGTTGTGTGTCACTTAGACACTCTGAACATCTCAGGTCCTTAGCTATAGCTTCTGACCTAATTTTGTACTGGTTCCTGTGTATTGTCACAGTCACAGTTTTTCCTATGCTGAACGTAGATTCAGTTTTATGGGAGTTTTGTAACTTGTGGAGGATCTGCTGATGGTCCCTACTTAGTGTCGTTATATTATTTCCCAGTTCCTGATTCTGTGTCGCAGTCGCATATTGCATTGCTATTGGGCTTAGCATTCTTTGTTGTTCAAGCAGACTGTTCGGGTTGCCAGTCGGTCAAGAAGTTAGTTTATTTGAGGACTTTGTCAGTCACTTGTTTAAGTCTTATTCGAGTCTTGAGACATAGCTAACTACTTAAGAGCACTTACACGCATACACTTATTTGTACATATTTGTAATATCTTATTAAATGTTAATGTACCTGACGGTACTTAAGAATTATAAATGTGATATGTGCTTTCAGCACAATAATATTGAACTCGAGAGATTGATTTTATTTTGATTGCTGTAATTAATTTAATTTGATAATATACCTCTAGACAACTTACTACTTAATAAATTTATTAAATTTTAATTTCTCTAGTTAGTAGCCTACCAGTTGTAATCCTAAAGCACTATTGAACCATACTGAATTTTAATGGATAATTGGACAAGGATACTGACTACTTGTTACGAAAACCCAGTAACAGGCTGGATGCTAGAAGGGCAGTCCTTTCTAGTATTCACTGGAGATCTCTAAGCTTTTAGAATCGCGTTTTTTGTAACAAATGGGGACCTGTCCGGGAGGCTCTTGATCCAAGGTGTTGGAGAAATTGTCCAGTTTGACATACTAGTACTTCTATGGTCAAACACTTTGAGTACTTTCCTAATCTGAAGACTTTGAGTTTAGTCTTGTACAACATACCAGGTGGATGTATGTACCTGACTGAGTCTCTTGATCCAAGGAGATGGAAATACTGTTTATGAGCTCTAGCTCTAAGACAACCAACACTAAAATTCCTATTAGGATTATAGTTTCCCATAATCACTCTCTCGTAGTACAATTATTTTCGTGATGTATGCTGAAGTGAAACAGTTAATTGATACTCTGACTTTGTCTGAGTTAAGTACATTATATTGTTTCCTGCTCATACAGAGATGTCTGATTATGATTCAGATTCAGAAAGCCTAGTGTCACAATTAGGAAGTATGACTCTATTTGATGAAGAAAGAACAACTAGAGCAGAAGTGAGCCTAGTGTCTGAGCCTAGTGTAGCTCAGTTCTCGCTCACGCCTTCCTTCACTGACACATTAGTACAGAGTATAGCTGGTAGTATGACACAGCCTAATACTAGTACAGTGTATACTACACCTGTATTTACTTATCCTAGACCAGATCTAGACTCTCTAGAGACGGCTGGACCAAGTGTCCGACCTAAGGACCGTCCAGACCATGTTAATTTCCCTACTCCTCCATTACCCACTGGTCCTATCTCTCAGGAACAGTTTGAGAGGTTGGAACGCCTCTTTATGTTGCAGACTGCACAAATTGAGGCACAGAGGAGATTGAACGAAGAAGATTTCCAAAGAGAAACCTATTTTATTTCCTCTCAGCGCAATTACTAGAGCTATGTCAAAGATTCAACAACCATCCTTGTCTCCTGTTGAGTTAGTGGATGACAATGATTTGGGCTTGAATATGTTGTTTAGTGACGCTCTGCGCCCAGGATCATTAACACTGACTCCCCCCGGTCATCAACCTAGTCAGGACACAACTGACGTTAAATTTCTAACTCATGATGATTTAATCAAGGATCAGTTTGTTGATCAGTCACTGGAAAGACTGAGAGATATAGCAGTTACTGAGAGTGAAGCAAAGGATCTCGATAATTGTTACTATTATAGTAACGGTGTACTGATGGAGAAAAATACATGTAAGTTGTCAGCTGATAGTGTTTCTACCACAGTCAAGAATCTAGTTGTGTTACCAGTTACATTTCGTGAACAAGCCATTGATTTTGCTCACAATAGTCCCATAGGAGGACATTTGGGTGTCAAGAAGACACTCGGTAAACTGGCAAAACATTTTACTTGGCCAAAGATGAAGGAAACAGTAGCTGATCATGTGCGACGTTGCCACGTGTGTCAAGTGACAGGCAAGCCAGCGCACACACCTCCACCTGCGCCTCTCATTCCTATCACCGTGCATGGTGAACCATTCTCACGTCTTATTATTGATTGTGTTGGTCCTTTGCCTAGAACCAAACTAGGAAACCAATACTTATTTACTATTATGGACGCTGCAACACGCTATCCCGAAGCTATTCCTATGAGAAAAATTAATGCTCGTGCTATTGTGAGAGCGCTGATGAAATTTTTCTCCCAGGTTGGATTGCCACGAGAGATACAATCAGATCAGGGATCTAACTTCACTTCTAAGATCTTTCGAGAAGCATTATCCCACCTAGGAATAAAGTCTGTACTTTCAACCAGTTATCATCCACAGTCACAAGGTGCTCTAGAGAGATTTCATCAGACATTGAAGTCTATGATGAGAGCTTATTGTGAACATTTTTCTAGAGACTGGGATGAGGGTATACCTTTTCTTCTGTTCGCTATGAGAGAAAGTGAGCAAGAAAGTCTCGGATTTAGTCCGTTTGAATTAATATTCGGACACCAAGTGCGTGGTCCTCTTGCAGTGTTGAAAGACGTGTGGACAGGAAAATCAAATCCATCATTGAGTACTTCACCTTCATTAATGCAGCAACATTTGACAGCCGCTAGAGAGCTAGCTTCGAAAAACCTAGTTTCAGCCCAAGCTAGAATGAAGCAACATTATAACAAGCGTGCTGTCTCTCGCTCTTTTAAAGCAGGAGATAAGGTGATGGCTAGGAAATTAGTACCAGGTCATGCTCTACAAGCCAGGTATGATGGTCCCCTGGAAGTAGTGAAAAAGCTTAGCGACGTAAATTATTTGGTACGTACGCCTGGGAAAAAGAAATCTAATCATGTGAACCATGTTAACCAGCTCAAGGCATACTACGCTAGTCCTCTACCTACTACTTCTATTCTTCCTAGGACAGAGGAAGAAAACGTCAGTCTACCTGACATCTCTAGAGGTATAGAGGTTTGTTTAGAAAATTCAGTGACTCTACAATCACTAGACGATTTTCTTAATAACCTTGGGAGTGATAAAGCTGGTGATATTAAAAACATGATTTTGCATTTCCCTGAATTGTTCGGTGATGTTCCTAAACGTTGTACTCTGGGTGTACATGACGTTGATGTACAGGGAGCATCACCCATTAAGCAATCACCATATAGAATGAGTCCAACGAAGCATAAAGCATTGAGAGAAGAGGTTGATTTTCTGTTAGCTCACGGACTTATTGAACGCAGTAAAAGTCCATGGGCATCTCCCTGTATTTTAGTGCCTAAACCTGACGGTAGTTTCAGGATGTGCACTGATTACAGGAAAGTGAACTCTGTCACCTTGCCTGATGGTTATCCTCTACCTCGCATTGACGACCTTATTGACCGTGTGTCAGGAGCCCAGTTTGTCAGCCGTTTAGATCTCTTACGAGGCTATTATCAAGTCCCGCTTACTGAACGTGCTCAAGAAATATCTGCTTTTACTGTTCCAGATGGATTGTTTAACTACCTCGTCACCCCCTTCGGCCTATGTAACGCGGCTTCTTCATTCCAACGTATAATGAACGAGTTGACCCACAACTTAGAAGGAGTAGAAGCCTACCTTGACGACTTAGTGGTGTACAGTGACGAGTGGGAACAGCACTTGACGCGTCTCAGAGCATTGTTTGAGAGACTGGCGCACTACAACTTCACTCACTGTTAACTTAGCTAAATGTAGTTTTGGTCAAGCCAAGATTACCTATCTAGGCTTTTGTATCGGCCAAGGTGAGGTTGCTCCTATTGAGGCTAAGGTTCGTGCAATTTCTGAATTTCCAGTGCCACAGGATAGGAAAGGAGTACAGAGATTCCTGGGTATGGCAGGATATTATCGCAGGTTCTGTCCAAACTTTTCTCAGATTGCAGCTCCTCTCACTGAGCTTACTAGTAGCAAAGTTCAGTTCACCTGGACTAGAGATTGTTCAGACTCGTTCAAAAGGTTGAAGCGTTTGCTATCCTCTGCTCCTGTGTTGAAGAGTCCTAATTTCAATCTTCCCTTCTTTTTACATGTAGATGCGAGTGGCTATGCAGTGGGTGCTGTGCTGCTCCAACAGTCAACATCCACTGATATTCTCCATCCTATATGTTACTATTCATCTAAGCTTAAACGACACCAGAAAAATTATGCCACTATTGAGAAAGAGGCTCTAGCTCTTGTGGTGTCATTGGAACATTTTGACGTGTATTTGGGCACTTCCCCATTTAAAATTAACGTTTTTTCAGACCACAATCCACTCACCTACATAAATACCATGAAAA
Source organism: Cherax quadricarinatus (assembly GCF_038502225.1). Taxonomy (NCBI): domain Eukaryota; kingdom Metazoa; phylum Arthropoda; class Malacostraca; order Decapoda; family Parastacidae; genus Cherax; species Cherax quadricarinatus. The sequence goes on from NC_091299.1 coordinate 7,261,805, forward strand.
GTAAAAATGCTAGGATCATGAGGTGGGCTCTCAGAATCCAACCTTATTCTATTAGTATAAAACACATAAGTGGTCATTGTAATGTAATTGCAGACGCTCTGTCTCGTCCTTAATAATTATCAGTTACATTAAATTAACGTAATTTTATGCCCAAATACCTTTTGTTACTTGCTATGTCAAATTCAGTCAAGTAACTTAATCCCTCCAGCCCATATTAACTATATATACTCATGTCATGTCTAATTATTATATTTATATATTCACAGTAATGTTGTGTGAGGAGGAGACAAGCTGAGTGTTGAGTGAGTAGTGTGGTGCGGGCGAGGTACTGCGTGACGCAACACTGTCCTGTCGCAGACCCCCCCCCTCACTACACACCTTAAGCTGTTTCATACTCAGATGTTCATACTGCCTCGCATTCCACAACCACTACTTAAGAGTGGAATGCAGTCTCCTCTACTATGATCGAGCCTCAACGTGCCCTCCTTTTCAGCGCTATCCTGTCTCTACACTGATGTATATAACCACGAGTATACAGAAATACGATACTGTGTACTGCCCTAGTTAGGGGCATATCCTAGTGACAGACGCTGTGAAATTGTAGAAGTGCTTGGCAAGAGAGACTCGAATTAATTTTTATATTGATAATAATATTGATATGAGTAATCAGAAATAATGTGAAAGACATTAATGCAACTCCTAGTGCGACCCTCTGTCGTGTTGGGGGGGGGTGTTGCAACCCCTGAATGGGTTACAATGATTATTATGTATATATGTAATGTATATTATCTTTTCATATAATTTTATATTGCTTATATTTGCGATAATAGCTAAATCGTAAATGTATGACTTTATATTATTATTTGACTGTTATATTGTTATTTAGCTTATGTTGTTAGGATGTATATAAAATGTGCTCAGTTAGGCTTGATTGTCAAACTACTATAATTATCGCTTGTCGCTCGTTATACTGCCGGCTTCTGAGCTGCAGTTGTCCACGTAGCTATCACGTGATCGAGGGGGGGTGTCCTCACCTCGTCTGAAGTAGTCAGTCTGCTGGAGACTCGCTTGCTGGTTGGACAGATTGTCTGTCTCATTATTCTTGTTAGTTCTGTAGAACTTTGTTCACAGAACATTGTATAGACTTAGTGATTTTCGACGTTGTACTGAGGTTGTGTGTCACTTAGACACTCTGAACATCTCAGGTCCTTAGCTATAGCTTCTGACCTAATTTTGTACTGGTTCCTGTGTATTGTCACAGTCACAGTTTTTCCTATGCTGAACGTAGATTCAGTTTTATGGGAGTTTTGTAACTTGTGGAGGATCTGCTGATGGTCCCTACTTAGTGTCGTTATATTATTTCCCAGTTCCTGATTCTGTGTCGCAGTCGCATATTGCATTGCTATTGGGCTTAGCATTCTTTGTTGTTCAAGCAGACTGTTCGGGTTGCCAGTCGGTCAAGAAGTTAGTTTATTTGAGGACTTTGTCAGTCACTTGTTTAAGTCTTATTCGAGTCTTGAGACATAGCTAACTACTTAAGAGCACTTACACGCATACACTTATTTGTACATATTTGTAATATCTTATTAAATGTTAATGTACCTGACGGTACTTAAGAATTACAAATGTGATATGTGCTTTCAGCACAATAATATTGAACTCGAGAGATTGATTTTATTTTGATTGCTGTAATTAATTTAATTTGATAATATACCTCTAGACAACTTACTACTTAATAAATTTATTAAATTTTAATTTCTCTAGTTAGTAGCCTACCAGTTGTAATCCTAAAGCACTATTGAACCATACTGAATTTTAATGGATAATTGGACAAGGATACTGACTACTTGTTACGAAAACCCAGTAACAGGCTGGATGCTAGAAGGGCAGTCCTTTCTAGTATTCACTGGAGATCTCTAAGCTTTTAGAATCGCGTTTTTTGTAACAGTGGTGGTGGTAGTAGTGGTGGCGGTAGTGGTGGTGGTGGTTGTGGTGGTAGTAGTAGTGGTGGTGGTGGTGGTAGTAGTGAAGGTAGTGATAGTGTTGTTGATAATGGTGGTAGTGGTAGTGATGGTGGTGGTAGTGGTGGTGGTGGTGGTGGTGGTGGTGGTGGTGGTGGTGGTAGTGGTGGTGGAGGTGGTGGTGGTGGTGAAGGTAGTGATAGTGTTGTTGATAATGGTGGTAGTGGTAGTGATGGTGGTGGTAGTGGTGGTGGTGGTGGTGGTGGTGGTAGTGGTGGTGGTAGTGGTGGCGGTAGTGGTGGCGGTGGTGGTAGTGGTGGCGGTAGTGGTGGCGGTGGTGGTAGTGGTGGTGGTAGTGGTGGCGGTGGTGGTAGTGGTGGTGGTAGTGGTGGTGGTAGTGGTGGTAGTGATGGTGGTGGTAGTGGTGGCGGTAGTGGTGGTGGTAGTGGTGGTGGTGGTGGTGGTAGTGGTGGCGGTAGTGGTGGTGGTAGTGGTGGTGGTGGTGGTGGTAGTAGTAGTAGTAGTGGTGGTGGTAGTGGTGGTGGTAGTGGTGGTGGTGGTGGTGGTAGTGGTGGCGGTAGTGGTGGTGGTAGTGGTGGTGGTGAAGGTAGTGATAGTGTTGTTGATAATGGTGGTAATGGTAGTGATGGTGGTGGTAGTGGTGGTGATGGTTGTGGTAGTGGTGGTGGTAGAGATATTGCTGATAGTGGTGGTAGTGATGATGGTGGTGGGGGGTTGTGGTAGTGGTGGTAGTGGTGGTAGTGGTGGTGGTAGTGGTGGCGGTAGTGGTGGTGGTAGTGGTGGTGGTGAAGGTAGTGATAGTGTTGTTGATAATGGTGGTAGTGGTAGTGATGGTGGTGGTAGTGGTGGTGATGGTTGTGGTAGTGGTGGTGGTAGAGATATTGCTGATAGTGGTGGTAGTGATGATGGTGGTGGGGGTGGTGGTAGTGGTGGTAGTGGTGGTGGTAGTTGTGGTGGTCGTGGTGGTGGTAGTGGTAGAGGTAGTGGTAGTGGTGGTAGTGGTGGTAGTGGTGGTGGTAGTGGTGGTCGTAGTGGCAGAGGTAGTGGTGGTGGTGGCGCTGATAATAGTGGTGGTAGTGATGGTGGTAGTAGTGGTGGTGGTGGTGCTGGCGGTTGTGGTGGTGGTGGTGGTGGTAGTGGTAGTAGTGATGGTAGTGGTGGTAGTGGCAGTGGTGGTAGCGTTAGTGGTAGTGGTGGTAGTGGTAGTTGTGGTAGTAGTGGTGGCAGTGGGAGTGGTGGCAGTGGTAGTGGTGGCAGTGGTAGTGTTGGCAGTGGTAGTGGTGGCAGTGGTAGTGGTGGCAGTGGTAGTGGTGGCAGTGGTAGTGGTGGCAGTGGTAGTGGTGGCAGTGGTAGTGTTGGCAGTGGTAGTGGTGGCAGTGGTAGTGGTGGCAGTGGTAGTGGTGGCAATGGTAGTGGTGGCAGTGGTAGTGGTGGCAGTGGTAGTGGTGGCAATGGTAGTGGTGGCAGTGGTAGTGGTGGCAGTGGTAGTGGTGGCAGTGGTAGTGGTGGCAGTGGTAGTGGTGGCAGTGGTAGTGGTGGCAGTGGTAGTGGTGGCAGTGGTAGTGGTGGCAATGGTAGTGGTGGCAGTGGTAGTGGTGGCAGTGGTAGTGGTGGCAGTGGTAGTGGTGGCAGTGGTAGTGGTGGCAGTGGTAGTGGTGGTAGTGGTAGTTGTGGTAGTAGTGGTGGCAGTGGGAGTGGTGGCAGTGGTAGTGGTGGCAGTGGTAGTGTTGGCAGTGGTAGTGGTGGCAGTGGTAGTGTTGGCAGTGGTAGTGTTGGCAGTGGTAGTGTTGGCAGTGGTAGTGTTGGCAGTGGTAGTGTTGGCAGTGGTAGTGGTGGCAGTGGTAGTGGTGGCAGTGGTAGTGGTGGCAGTGGTAGTGGTGGCAGTGGTAGTGGTGACAGTGGTAGTGGTGGCAGTGGTAGTGGTGGCAGTGGTAGTGGTGGCAGTGGTAGTGGTGGCAGTGGTAGTGGTGACAGTGGTAGTGGTGGCAGTGGTAGTGGTGGCAGTGGTAGTGGTGACAGTGGTAGTGGTGGCAGTGGTAGTGGTGACAGTGGTAGTGGTGGCAGTGGTAGTGGTGGCAGTGGTAGTGGTGACAGTGGTAGTGGTGGCAGTGGTAGTGGTGACAGTGGTAGTGGTGGCAGTGGTAGTGGTGGCAGTGGTAGTGGTGACAGTGGTAATGGTAACAGTGGTAGTGGTGGCAGTGGTAGTGGTGACAGTGGTAGTGGTGACAGTGGTAGTGGTGACAGTGGTAGTGGTGACAGTGGTAGTGGTGACAGTGGTAGTGGTGACAGTGGTAGTGGTGACAGTGGTAGTGGTGACAGTGGTAGTGGTGACAGTGGTAGTGGTGACAGTGGTAGTGGTGGCAGTGGTAGTGGTGACAGTGGTAGTGGTGGCAGTGGTAGTGGTGACAGTGGTAGTGGTGACAGTGGTAGTGGTGACAGTGGTAGTGGTGGCAGTGGTAGTGGTGACAGTGGTAGTGGTGACAGTGGTAGTGGTGACAGTGGTAGTGGTGACAGTGGTAGTGGTGACAGTGGTAGTGGTGGCAGTGGTAGTGGTGACAGTGGTAGTGGTGGCAGTGGTGACAGTGGTAGTGGTGACAGTGGTAGTGGTGGCAGTGGTAGTGGTGGCAGTGGTAGTGGTGGCAGTGGTAGTGGTGACAGTGGTAGTGGTGGCAGTGGTAGTGGTGACAGTGGTAGTGGTGGCAGTGGTAGTGGTGGCAGTGGTGGCAGTGGTAGTGGTGGCAGTGGTAGTGGTGACAGTGGTAGTGGTGACAGTGGTAGTGGTGACAGTGGTAGTGGTGGCAGTGGTAGTGGTGACAGTGGTAGTGGTGGCAGTGGTAGTGGTGGCAGTGGTAGTGGTGACAGTGGTAGTGGTGGCAGTGGTAGTGGTGGCAGTGGTAGTGGTGGCAGTGGTAGTGGTGGCAGTGGTAGTGGTGACAGTGGTAGTGGTGACAGTGGTAGTGGTGACAGTGGTAGTGGTGGCAGTGGTAGTGGTGGCAGTGGTAGTGGTGGCAGTGGTAGTGGTGGCAGTGGTAGTGGTGGCAGTGGTAGTGGTGACAGTGGTAGTGGTGACAGTGGTAGTGGTGACAGTGGTAGTGGTGGCAGTGCTAGTGGTGACAGTGGTAGTGGTGACAGTGGTAGTGGTGACAGTGGTAGTGGTGGCAGTGGTAGTGGTGACAGTGGTAGTGGTGACAGTGGTAGTGGTGGCAGTGGTAGTGGTGACAGTGGTAGTGGTGACAGTGGTAGTGGTGGCAGTGGTAGTGGTGGCAGTGGTAGTGGTGACAGTGGTAGTGGTGGCAGTGGTAGTGGTGGCAGTGGTAGTGGTGACAGTGGTAGTGGTGGCAGTGGTAGTGGTGGCAGTGGTAGTGGTGACAGTGGTAGTTGTGGCAGTGGTAGTGGTGGCAGTGGTAGTGGTGACAGTGGTAGTGGTGGCAGTGGTAGTGGTGGCAGTGGTAGTGGTGACAGTGGTAGTGGTGACAGTGGTAGTGGTGACAGTGGTAGTGGTGACAGTGGTAGTGGTGGCAGTGGTAGTGGTGGCAGTGGTAGTGGTGGCAGTGGTAGTGGTGACAGTGGTAGTGGTGGCAGTGGTAGTGGTGGCAGTGGTAGTGGTGACAGTGGTAGTGGTGGCAGTGGTAGTGGTGACAGTGGTAGTGGTGACAGTGGTAGTGGTGGCAGTGGTAGTGGTGACAGTGGTAGTGGTGGCAGTGGTAGTGGTGACAGTGGTAGTGGTGACAGTGGTAGTGGTGGCAGTGGTAGTGGTGACAGTGGTAGTGGTGGCAGTGGTAGTGGTGGCAGTGGTAGTGGTGACAGTGGTAGTGGTGGCAGTGGTAGTGGTGACAGTGGTAGTGGTGACAGTGGTAGTGGTGGCAGTGGTAGTGGTGGCAGTGGTAGTGGTGACAGTGGTAGTGGTGGCAGTGGTAGTGGTGGCAGTGGTAGTGGTGACAGTGGTAGTGGTGACAGTGGTAGTGGTGACAGTGGTAGTGGTGACAGTGGTAGTGGTGACAGTGGTAGTGGTGGCAGTGGTAGTGGTGGCAGTGGTAGTGGTGGCAGTGGTAGTGGTGACAGTGGTAGTGGTGACAGTGGTAGTGGTGGCAGTGGTAGTGGTGGCAGTGGTAGTGGTGACAGTGGTAGTGGTGACAGTGGTAGTGGTGGCAGTGGTAGTGGTGGCAGTGGTAGTGGTGACAGTGGTAGTGGTGGCAGTGGTAGTGGTGGCAGTGGTAGTGGTGACAGTGGTAGTGGTGGCAGTGGTAGTGGTGACAGTGGTAGTGGTGACAGTGGTAGTGGTGACAGTGGTAGTGGTGACAGTGGTAGTGGTGACAGTGGTAGTGGTGGCAGTGGTAGTGGTGACAGTGGTAGTGGTGACAGTGGTAGTGGTGACAGTGGTAGTGGTGACAGTGGTAGTGGTGGCAGTGGTAGTGGTGACAGTGGTAGTGGTGGCAGTGGTAGTGGCGGCAGTGGTAGTGGTGACAGTGGTAGTGGTGGCAGTGGTAGTGGTGACAGTGGTAGTGGTGACAGTGGTAGTGGTGACAGTGGTAGTGGTGACAGTGGTAGTGGTGACAGTGGTAGTGGTGACAGTGGTAGTGGTGACAGTGGTAGTGGTGGCAGTGGTAGTGGTGGCAGTGGTAGTGGTGACAGTGGTAGTGGTGACAGTGGTAGTGGTGACAGTGGTAGTGGTGACAGTGGTAGTGGTGGCAGTGGTAGTGGTGACAGTGGTAGTGGTGGCAGTGGTAGTGGTGGCAGTGGTAGTGGTGACAGTGGTAGTGGTGACAGTGGTAGTGGTGACAGTGGTAGTGGTGACAGTGGTAGTGGTGACAGTGGTAGTGGTGACAGTGGTAGTGGTGACAGTGGTAGTGGTGACAGTGGTAGTGGTGACAGTGGTAGTGGTGACAGTGGTAGTGGTGGCAGTGGTAGTGGTGACAGTGGTAGTGGTGGCAGTGGTAGTGGTGGCAGTGGTAGTGGTGACAGTGGTAGTGGTGACAGTGTGTTACAAAAAACGCGATTCTAAAAGCTTAGAGATCTCCAGTGAATACTAGAAAGGACTGCCCTTCTAGCATCCAGCCTGTTACTGGGTTTTCGTAACAAGTAGTCAGTATCCTTGTCCAATTATCCATTAAAATTCAGTATGGTTCAATAGCGCTTTAGGATTACAACTGGTAGGCTACTAACTAGAGAAATTAAAATTTAATAAATTTATTAAGTAGTAAGTTGTCTAGAGGTATATTATCAAAGTAAATTTAATCATAGCAATCAAAATAAAATCAATCTCTCGAGTTCAATATTATTGTGCTGAAAGCACATATCACATTTATAATTCTTAAGTACCGTCAGGTACATTAACATTTAATAAGATATTACAAATATGTACAAGTAAGTGTGTATGCGTGTAAGTGCTCTTAAGTAGTTAGCTATGTCTCAAGACTCGAATAAGACTTAAACAAGTGACTGACAAAGTCCTCAAATAAACTAACTTCTTGACCGACTGGCAACCCGAACAGTCTGCTTGAACAACAAAGAATGCTAAGCCCAATAGCGATGCAATATCAAGCGACTGCGACACAGAATCAGGAACAAGGAGATAATATAACGACACTAAGTAGGGACCATCTGCAGATCCTCCACAAAAGTTACAAAACTCCCATAATACTGAATCTTCGTTCAGCATAGGAAAACTGTGACTGTGACAATACACAGGAACCAGTACAAAATTAGGGCAGAAGCTATCGCTAAGGACCTGAGATACTCAGAGTGTCTGTGACACACAACCTCAGTACAACGTCGAAAATCACTAAGTCTTTACAATGTTCTGTGAACAAAGTTCTACAGAACTAACAAGAATAATGAGACAGACAATCTGTCCAACCAGCAAGCGAGTCTCCAGCAGACTGACTACTTCACTAGAGGTGAGGACACCCCCCCTCGATCACGTGATAGCTACGTGGACAACTGCAGCTCAGAAGCCGGCAGTATAACGAGCGACAAGCGATAATTACAGTAGTTTGACAATCAAGACTAACTGAGCACATTTTATATACATCCTAACAACATAAGCTAAATAACAATATAAAAGTCAAATAATAATATAAAGTCATACATTTACGATTTAGCTATTATCGCAAATATAAGCAATATAAAATTATATGAAAAGATAATATACATTACATATATACATAAAAATCATTGTAACCCATTCAGGGGTTGCAACACCCCCCCCAACACGACAGAGGGTCGCACTAGGAGTTGCATGAATGTCTATTACATTATTTCTGGTTACTCATATCAATATTATCAAAATAAATATTAATTCGAGTCTCTCTTGTGCCAAGCACTTCTACAATTTCACAGCGTCCGTCACTAGGATATGCCCCTAACTAGGGCATTACACAGTATCGTATTTCTGCATACTCGTGGTTATATACATCAGTGTAGAGACAGGATAGCGCTGACAAGGAGGGCACGTTGAGGCTCGATCATAGTAGAGGAGACTGCATTCCACTCTTAAGTAGTGGTTGTGGAATGCGAGGCAGTATGAACATCTGAGTATGAAACAGCTTAAGGTGTGTAGTGAGGGGGGGGGTCTGCGGCAGGACAGTGTTGCGTCACGCGCAGTACCATCTCCCACACCACACTACTCACTCAACACTCAGCTTGTCTCCTCCTCACACAACATTACTGTGAATATATAAATATAATAATTAGACATGACATGAGTATATATAGTTAATATGGGCTGGAGGGATCAAGTTACTTTACTGAATTTGACATAGCAAGTAACAAAAGGTATTTGGGCATAAAATTACGTAAATTTTAAATAGGGAAGTGCCCAAATACTCGTCAAAATGTTCAAAGGACACCACAAGAGCTAGATTTTTCTGGTGTCGTTTGAGCTTAGATGAATAGTAACATATAGGATGGAGAATATCAGTGGCTGTTGACTGTTGGAGCAGCACAACACACACTGCATAACAACTCGCATCTATATGTAAAAAGAAGGGAAGATTGAAATTAGGACTCTTCAACACAGGAGCAGAGGATAGCAAGCGCTTCAACCTTTTGAACGAGTCTGAACAATCTCTAGTCCAGGTGAACTGAACTTTGGTACTAATGAACATAGTGAGAGGTGTAGGTGGAGGTGTGTGTGCTGCTTGCCTGTCACTTGACACGTGGCAAAGTCGCACATGATCACCTATTGTTTCCTTCATCTTTGGCCAAGTAAAATGTTTTGCCAGTTTACCGAGTGTCTTCTTGACACCCAAATGTCCTCCTATGGGACTATTGTGAGCAAAATCAATGGCTTATTCACGAAATGTAACTGGTAAAACAACAAGATGCTTGACTGTCGAGGAAACACTATCAGCTGACAACTTGCATGTATTTTTCTCCATCAATACACCGTTACTATAATAGTAACAATTATCGAGATCCTTTGCTTCACTCTCAGTAACTGCTATATCTCTCAGTCTTTCCAGTGACTGATCAACAAACTGATCCTTGATTAAATCATCATGAGTTAGAAATTTAACGTCAGTTGTGTCTTGACTAGGTTGATGACCAGGGGGAGTCAGTGTTAATGATCCTGGGCGCAGAGCGTCACTAAACAACATATTCAACCCCAAATCATTGTCATCAACTAACTCAACAGGAGACAAGGATGGCTGTTGTATCTTTGACATAGCTCTAGTAATTGCGCTGAGAGGAAATAAAATAGGTTTCTCTCTACAAGCTTCAATGGCATAATTATCGTCAGTGTTATTATCAATCACAAGTGGTTCCTTACATATACCAGCATGAAGGATATCGTTCCCTATCAACAAGTCCACTGACCTGATGGGAAATACACCACTGGATATACCCACTGAAATATAACCAGTATAATAGCTTGTTTCAATATAAACTTTGTGCAGAGGCACTTTTATAACAGCCCCTCCATAGGCTTCTAACAATACATCTATCTTGCAATAGGTATCGTCAGTTATGGGCAGTACATCTTCTCTTAACAATGTGAGATAACTGCGAGTGTCTCTGAAAGAAATTATCTCAGTTAGATGTGATTCGTCAAATCCTACTTTATCTCTCGAAAAGTAAGGACTCATCGCTGAACGAATCTTTTCGTCAGATACACTTTCTGATGCTTGTCATCTATCCTGAGTAACATTATCTAAAACAGTAGGATCAGAGGAATTGCTAGGATTTTGGTGCCTTTGTTGCTCGGAAGAGGATACGACTTGAGTGGGGGCGCCAGCCGCACGACTGTTTCTCGTATCTCTTTCTAACTTATAGCAATACTCTCTAGTATGTCCTTTTCTGTTACAATAGGTACATTTAACTTTCTTCTTCTCGATACCAGATTTCTGTCTAGCCACAGAGACAGATTCAGGATTGTGAGTTTTCCTGGTAAAGGTACGAGAAGTTACAGTAGCAGGTACATCAGGCCGGCAATGAGCAGCTGATTTAGGTTGCCAACTTCTAGGACAATTTTTAGTTACCTTGTTTCTGAGTGTTTTAGTACGTACAAGGTTGTGAGAAATTTCGTAATTGTCTGCTAATGCTGCAGTTTCCAGAATATCTGAGGTAGTATGATCGATCAGATATTCTTGTATGTCAGCAGGCATACAGTTGTTAAACTCTTCGTGTTGTAACAACTGAACAAGGCTGTCGTAGTTGTTACATTTAGCAGCTCTACACCATCTCTCAAATGCAACTTTTTTCTCACGAGCAAACTCTACACAAGTTTGATCTTGTCGTCGTTGTAACGTACGAAAGGCTCTTTGATAACTTACAGGTAACAAGTTATACGTCTCTAGAATAGTTTGTTTGACAGCGTCATAACTAATGTACTTAGCAAATGGCAAAGCAGCCGTACAAGTTTGAGCTCTTCCTGTCAAAGCAGTATGAAGCAATGTTGCCCAGTGCTTACGTGGCCAGTTCATAGCACGAGCCTGGTTCTCAAACACATCAAAATATGTGTCTAAGTCACTTTCAAAAAACTTAGGAACCATGGATGCAGCTTTCTGCACATTAAATGTGTCCTGTGATCTATCAGTCTGTTGTCTTAACAGACGAACATTTTCTCTTTGGAAATTTTCTTCGTTTAATTTCCTCTGTGCCTCTATTTGTGCAGTCTGCAACATAAGGAGGCGTTCAAACCTCTCAAACTGTTCCTGAGAGATAGGACCAGTGGGTAATGGAGGAGTAGGGAAATTAACATGGTCTGGACGGTCCTTAGGTCGGACACTTGGTCCAGCCGTCTCTAGAGTGTCTAGATCTGGTCTAGGATAAGTAAATACAGGTGTAGTATACACTGTACTAGTATTAGGCTGTGTCATACTACCAGCTATACTCTGTACTATAGTGTCAGTGAGGCGGGAAGGTGTGAGCGAGAACTGAGCTACACTAGGCTCAGACACTAGGCTCACTTCTGCCTTAGTTGCTCTTTCTTCAACTTCAAATAGAGTCATACTTCCTAATCGTGACACTAGGCTTTCTGAATCTGAATCATAATCAGACATCTCTGTATGAGCAGGAAACAAAATATCTTTAATTAATGCTCTGACAGTTTCTGCGGTGTAATTCCTGTTATACGTCACACCGAGATACTTGGCTACTTGCCAACACGTCTGAAGTTTTAATGTACTTAACTCAGACAAAGTCAGAGTATCAATTAACTGTTTCACTTTGGCATACATCACGAAAATAATTGTACTGCAAGAGAGTGATTATGGGAAACTATAATCCTAATAGGAATTTTAGTGTTGGTTGTCTTAGAGCTAGAGCTCATAAACAGTATTTCCATCTCCTTGGATCAAGAGACTCAGTCAGGTACATACATCCACCTGGTATGTTGTACAAGACTAAACTCAAAGTCTTCAGATTAGGAAAGTACTCAAAGTGTTTGATCATAGATTCACTAGTATGTCAAACTGGACAACTTCTCCAACACCTTGGATCAAGAGCATCCCGGACAGGCCCCCATTTGTTACAAAAAACGCGATTCTAAAAGCTTAGAGATCTCCAGTGAATACTAGAAAGGACTGCCCTTCTAGCATCCAGCCTGTTACTGGGTTTTCGTAACAAGTAGTCAGTATCCTTGTCCAATTATCCATTAAAATTCAGTATGGTTCAATAGCGCTTTAGGATTACAACTGGTAGGCTACTAACTAGAGAAATTAAAATTTAATAAATTTATTAAGTAGTAAGTTGTCTAGAGGTATATTATCAAAGTAAATTTAATCATAGCAATCAAAATAAAATCAATCTCTCGAGTTCAATATTATTGTGCTGAAAGCACATATCACATTTATAATTCTTAAGTACCGTCAGGTACATTAACATTTAATAAGATATTACAAATATGTACAAGTAAGTGTGTATGCGTGTAAGTGCTCTTAAGTAGTTAGCTATGTCTCAAGACTCGAATAAGACTTAAACAAGTGACTGACAAAGTCCTCAAATAAACTAACTTCTTGACCGACTGGCAACCCGAACAGTCTGCTTGAACAACAAAGAATGCTAAGCCCAATAGCGATGCAATATCAAGCGACTGCGACACAGAATCAGGAACAAGGAGATAATATAACGACACTAAGTAGGGACCATCTGCAGATCCTCCACAAAAGTTACAAAACTCCCATAATACTGAATCTTCGTTCAGCATAGGAAAACTGTGACTGTGACAATACACAGGAACCAGTACAAAATTAGGGCAGAAGCTATCGCTAAGGACCTGAGATACTCAGAGTGTCTGTGACACACAACCTCAGTACAACGTCGAAAATCACTAAGTCTTTACAATGTTCTGTGAACAAAGTTCTACAGAACTAACAAGAATAATGAGACAGACAATCTGTCCAACCAGCAAGCGAGTCTCCAGCAGACTGACTACTTCACTAGAGGTGAGGACACCCCCCCTCGATCACGTGATAGCTACGTGGACAACTGCAGCTCAGAAGCCGGCAGTATAACGAGCGACAAGCGATAATTACAGTAGTTTGACAATCAAGACTAACTGAGCACATTTTATATACATCCTAACAACATAAGCTAAATAACAATATAAAAGTCAAATAATAATATAAAGTCATACATTTACGATTTAGCTATTATCGCAAATATAAGCAATATAAAATTATATGAAAAGATAATATACATTACATATATACATAAAAATCATTGTAACCCATTCAGGGGTTGCAACACAGTGGTAGTGGTGGCAGTGGTAGTGGTGACAGTGGTAGTGGTGGCAGTGGTAGTGGTGACAGTGGTAGTGGTGGCAGTGGTAGTGGTGGCAGTGGTAGTGGTGACAGTGGTAGTGGTGACAGTGGTAGTGGTGGCAGTGGTAGTGGTGACAGTGGTAGTGGTGGCAGTGGTAGTGGTGACAGTGGTAGTGGTGACAGTGGTAGTGGTGGCAGTGGTAGTGGTGACAGTGGTAGTGGTGGCAGTGGTAGTGGTGACAGTGGTAGTGGTGACAGTGGTAGTGGTGACAGTGGTAGTGGTGGCAGTGGTAGTGGTGGCAGTGGTAGTGGTGGCAGTGGTAGTGGTGACAGTGGTAGTGGTGACAGTGGTAGTGGTGACAGTGGTAGTGGTGACAGTGGTAGTGGTGACAGTGGTAGTGGTGGCAGTGGTAGTGGTGGCAGTGGTAGTGGTGACAGTGGTAGTGGTGGCAGTGGTAGTGGTGACAGTGGTAGTGGTGGCAGTGGTAGTGGTGGCAGTGGTAGTGGTGGCAGTGGTAATGGTGGCAGTGGTAGTGGTGGCAGTGGTAGTGGTGGCAGTGGTAGTGGTGGCAGTGGTAGTGGTGACAGTGGTAGTGGTGGCAGTGGTAGTGGTGACAGTGGTAGTGGTGGCAGTGGTAGTGGTGACAGTGGTAGTGGTGGCAGTGGTAGTGGTGACAGTGGTAGTGGTGGCAGTGGTAGTGGTGGCAGTGGTAGTGGTGACAGTGGTAGTGGTGGCAGTGGTAGTGGTGGCAGTGGTAGTGGTGGCAGTGGTAGTGGTGGCAGTGGTAGTGGTGGCAGTGGTAGTGGTGGTAGTGGTGGCAGTGGTAGTGGTGACAGTGGTAGTGGTGGCAGTGGTAGTGGTGACAGTGGTAGTGGTGGCAGTGGTAGTGGTGACAGTGGTAGTGGTGGCAGTGGTAGTGGTGGCAGTGGTAGTGGTGGCAGTGGTAGTGGTGGCAGTGGTAGTGGTGACAGTGGTAGTGGTGGCAGTGGTAGTGGTGGCAGTGGTAGTGGTGGCAGTGGTAGTGGTGACAGTGGTAGTGGTGACAGTGGTAGTGGTGGCAGTGGTAGTGGTGACAGTGGTAGTGGTGGCAGTGGTAGTGGTGACAGTGGTAGTGGTGGCAGTGGTAGTGGTGACAGTGGTAGTGGTGACAGTGGTAGTGGTGACAGTGGTAGTGGTGACAGTGGTAGTGGTGACAGTGGTAGTGGTGGCAGTGGTAGTGGTGACAGTGGTAGTGGTGGCAGTGGTAGTGGTGGCAGTGGTAGTGGTGACAGTGGTAGTGGTGGCAGTGGTAGTGGTGACAGTGGTAGTGGTGGCAGTGGTAGTGGTGACAGTGGTAGTGGTGGCAGTGGTAGTGGTGACAGTGGTAGTGGTGGCAGTGGTAGTGGTGGCAGTGGTAGTGGTGGCAGTGGTAGTGGTGACAGTGGTAGTGGTGGCAGTGGTAGTGGTGGCAGTGGTAGTGGTGGTAGTGGTAGTGGTGGTAGTGGTAGTAGTAGCAGTGGTAGTGGTGGTAGTGGTAGTAGTGGCAGTGGTAATGGTGGTAGTGGTAGTGGTGGTAGTGGTAGTAGTGGCAGTGGTAGTGGTGGTAGTGGTAGTGGTGGTAGTGGTAGTTGTAGTAGTGGAAGTGGTGGTAGTGGTAGTGGTGGCAGTGGTAGTGGTGACAGTGGTAGTGGTGGCAGTGGTAGTGGTGTCAGTGGTAGTGGTGGCAGTGGTAGTGGTGACAGTGGTAGTGGTGTCAGTGGTAGTGGTGACAGTGGTAGTGGTGGTGGTGGTAGTGGTGGTAGTGGTAGTGGTGGCAGTGGTAGTGGTGGCGGTGGTAGTGGTGGACAGTGGTAGTGGTGGCAGTGGTAGTGGTGGCAGTGATGGGGTAGCGGTGGTAGTGGGTAGTGGTGGTGGTACTGGTGATGGTGGTAGTGGTAGTGGTGGTAGTGGTAGTGTTGGTAGTGGTAGTGGTGGTAGTGGTAGTGGTGGTAGTGGCAGTGGTGGTAGTGGTAGTGGTGGTAGTGGTAGTGGTGGTAGTGGTGGTAGTGGTGGTAGTGATGGTAGTGGTGGTAGTGGTGGTAGTGCTTGTAGTGGTAGTGGTGGTAGTGGTAGTGGTGGTAGTGGTAGTGGTGGTAGTGGTAGTGGTGGTAGTGGTGGTAGTGGTAGTGGTGGTAGTGGTGGTAGTGGTGGTAGTGATAATAGTGGTGGTAGTGGTGGTAGTGGTGGTAGTGCTTGTAGTGGTAGTGGTGGTAGTGGTAGTGGTGGTAGTGGTAGTGGTGGTAGTGGTAGTGGTTGTAGTGGTGGAAGTGGTGGTAGTGGAGGTAGTGGTAGTGGTGGTAGTGGTAGTGGTAGTGGTGGTAGTGGTAGTGGTAGTGGTGGTAGTGGCAGTGGTGGTAGTGGTAGTGGTGGTAGTGGTGGTAGTGGTGGTAGTAGTTGTGGTAGTTGCTGTAGTTATGGTAGTTGTGGTAGTGATGGTAGAGGTAGTAGTTGTGGTAGTGGTAGTGGTGGTAGTGGTGACAGTGGTAGTGGCGGTAGTGGTAGTGGTAGTGATAGTGGTGGTAGTGGTAGTGGTGACAGTGGTAGTGGTGGTAGTGGTAGTAGTGGTAGTGGTAGTGGTGGTAGTGGTGGTAGTAGTAGTGGTAGTGGTGGTTGTGGTAGTGGTAGTGGTGGTAGTGGTAGTGGTGGTAGTGGTGGTGGTAGTGGCAGTGGTGGTAGTGGTAGTGGTGGTAGTGGTGGTAGTGGTGGTAGTGGTGGTAGTGGTAGTGGTGGTAGTGGTAGTGGTGGTAGTGGTAGTGGTGGTAGTGGTGGTAGTGGTGGCAGTGGTGGCAGTGGTAGTGGTGGTAGTGGTAGTGGTGGTAGTGGTAGTGGTGGTAGTGATGGTAGTGGTGGTAGTGGTGGTAGTGGCTAGTGGTAGTGGTGGTAGTGGCTAGTGGTAGTAGTGGTAGTGGCTAGTGATAGTGGTGGTAGTGGTAGTGGTGGTAGTGGTGGTAGTGGTAGTGGTGGCAGTGGTAGTGGTGGCGGTGGTAGTGGTAGTGGTGGCGGTGGTAGTGGTGGTAGTGGTAGTGGTGGTAGTAGTGGTAGTAGTAATGGTAGTGGTGGTAGTGGTAGTGGTGGTAGTGGTGGTAGTGGTAGTGGTGGTAGTGGTTGTAGTGGTAGTGGTGGTAGTGGTAGTAGTGGTGGTAGTGGTAGAAGTGGTGGCAGTGGTAGTGGTGGTAGTGGTGGTAGTGGTGGTAGTGGTGGTAGTGGTAGTGGTGGTAGTGGTAGTGGTGGTAGTGGTAGTGGTAGTGGTGGTAGTGGTAGTGGTGGTAGTGGTGGTAGTGGTGGTAGTGGTAGTGGTGGTAGTGGTAGTGGTAGTGGTGGTAGTGGTGGTAGTGGTAGTGGTGGTAGTGGTAGTGGTGGTAGTGGTAGTGGTGGTAGTGGTAGTGGTGGTAGTGGTAGTGGTGGTAGTGGTGGTGGTGGTGCTAGTAGTGGTGGTAGTGGTGGTGGTAGCGGTAGTAGTGGTGGTAGTGGTAGTGGTGGCAGTGGTAGTGGTGGTAGTGGTAGTGGTGGTAGTGGTAGTGGTGGTAGTGGTGGTAGTGGTGGCAGTGGTGGTAGTGGTAGTGGTGGTAGTGGCAGTGGTGGTAGTGGTAGTGGTGACAGTGGTAGTGGTGACAGTGGTAGTGGTGACAGTGGTAGTGGTGACAGTGGTAGTGGTGGTAGTGGTAGTGGTGGTAGTGGTAGTGGTGGCAGTGGAGTGGTGGTAGTGGTAGTGGTGGTAGTGGTAGTGGTGGTAGTGGTAGTGGTGGTAGTGGTAGTGGTGGTAGTGGTGGTAGTGGTGGTAGTGGTAGTGGTGGTAGTGGTGGTAGTGGTGGTAGTGGTAGTGGTGGTAGTGGTAGTGGTGGTAGTGGTAGTGGTGGTAGTGGTAGTGGTGGTAGTGGTAGTGGTGGTAGTGGTAGTGGTGGTAGTGGTGGTAGTGGTAGTGGTGGTAGTGGTAGTGGTGGTAGTGGTAGTGGTGGTAGTGGTAGTGGTGGTAGTGGTAGTGGTGGTAGTGGTGGTAGTGGTGGTGGTGGTAGTGGTAGTGGTGGTAGTGGTGGTGGTAGTGGTAGTGGTGGTAGTGGTAGTGGTGGAAGTGGTAGTGGTGGTAGTGGTAGTGGTGGCATTGGTAGTGGTTGTAGTGCTGGTGGTGGTAGTGGTAGTGGTGGTAGTGGTAGTAGTGGTAGTGGTAGGTGGTAGTGGTAGTAGTGGTGGTAGTGGTGGTAGTGGTAGTGGTGGTAGTGGTAGT
>NC_091299.1:7284231-7311731 GCF_038502225.1 Cherax quadricarinatus
GCCCTGCCCCGCTGCTTGGCCGGCGAGGCCTTGCCCCGCTGCTTGGCCGGCGAGGCCTTGCCCCGCTGCTTGGCCGGCGAGGCCCTTCCCCGCTGCTTGGCCGGCGAGGCCTTGCCCCGCTGCTTGGCCGGCGAGGCCCTTCCCCGCTGCTTGGCCGGCGAGGCCTTGCCCCGCTGCTTGGCCGGCGAGGCCTTGCCCCGCTGCTTGGCCGGCGAGGCCCTGCCCTGCTGCTTGGCCGGCGAGGCCCTGCCCCGCTGCTTGGCCGGCGAGGCCCTGCCCCGCTGCTTGGCCGGTGAGGCCCTGCCCCGCTGCTTGGCCGGCGAGGCCTTGCCCCGCTGCTTGGCCGGCGAGGCCTTGCCCCGCTGCTTGGCCGGCGAGGCCCTGCCCCGCTGCTTGGCCGGCGAGGCCCTGCCCTGCTGCTTGGCCGGCGAGGCCCTGCCCCGCTGCTTGGCCGGCGAGGCCCTGCCCCGCTGTTGGGCCTGCGAGGCCCTGCCCCGCTGCTTGGCCGGCGAGGCCCTGCCCCGCTGCTTGGCCGGCGAGGCCCTGCCCCGCTGTTGGGCCGGCGAGGCCCTTCCCCGCTGTTGGGCCGGCGAGGCCCTTCCCCGCTGTTGGGCCGGCGAGGCCCTTCCCCGCTGTTGGGCCGGCGAGGCCCTTCCCCGCTGTTGGGCCGGCGAGGCCCTTCCCCGCTGTTGGGCCGGCGAGGCCCTGCCCCGCTGTTGGGCCGGCGAGGCCCTTCCCCGCTGTTGGGCCGGCGAGGCCCTGCCCCGCTGTTGGGCCGGCGAGGCCCTTCCCCGCTGTTGGGCCGGCGAGGCCCTGCCCCGCTGTTGGGCCGGCGAGGCCCTTCCCCGCTGTTGGGCCGGCGAGGCCCTGCCCCGCTGTTGGGCCGGCGAGGCCCTTCCCCGCTGTTGGGCCGGCGAGGCCCTGCCCCGCTGTTGGGCCGGCGAGGCCCTTCCCCGCTGTTGGGCCGGCGAGGCCCTGCCCCGCTGTTGGGCCGGCGAGGCCCTTCCCCGCTGTTGGGCCGGCGAGGCCCTTCCCCGCTGTTGGGCCGGCGAGGCCCTTCCCCGCTGTTGGGCCGGCGAGGCCCTTCCCCGCTGTTGGGCCGGCGAGGCCCTGCCCCGCTGTTGGGCCGGCGAGGCCCTTCCCCGCTGTTGGGCCGGCGAGGCCCTGCCCCGCTGTTGGGCCGGCGAGGCCCTGCCCCGCTGTTGGGCCGGCGAGGCCCTTCCCCGCTGTTGGGCCGGCGAGGCCCTTCCCCGCTGTTGGGCCGGCGAGGCCCTTCCCCGCTGTTGGGCCGGCGAGGCCCTTCCCCGCTGTTGGGCCGGCGAGGCCCTTCCCCGCTGTTGGGCCGGCGAGGCCCTTCCCCACTGTTGGGCCGGCGAGGCCCTTCCCCACTGTTGGGCCGGCGAGGCCCTTCCCCGCTGTTGGGCCGGCGAGGCCCTTCCCCACTGTTGGGCCGGCGAGGCCCTTCCCCACTGTTGGGCGGGCGAGGCCCTTCCCCACTGTTGGGCCGGCGAGCCCCTTCCCCGCTGTGGGGCCGGCGAGGCCCTTCCCCACTGTTGGGCCGGCGAGGCCCTTCCCCACTGTTGGGCCGGCGAGGCCCTTCCCCTCTGTTGGGCCGGCGAGGCCCTTCCCCACTGTTGGGCCGGCGAGGCCCTTCCCCGCTGTTGGGCCGGCGAGGCCCTGCCCCGCTGTTGGGCCGGCGAGGCCCTGCCCCGCTGCTTGGCCGGCGAGGCCCTTCCCCGCTGTTGGGCCGGCGAGGCCCTTCCCCGCTGTTGGGCCGGCGAGGCCCTTCCCCGCTGTTGGGCCGGCGAGGCCCTTCCCCGCTGTTGGGCCGGCGAGGCCCTGCCCCGCTGTTGGGCCGGCGAGGCCCTTCCCCCCTGTTGGGCCGGCGAGGCCGTTCCCCGCTGTTGGGCCGGCGAGGCCCTTCCCAGCTGTTGGGCCGGCGAGGCCCTGCCCCGCTGCTGGGCCGGCGAGGCCCTTCCCCGCTGTTGGGCCGGCGAGGCCCTGCCCCGCTGTTGGGCCGGCGAGGCCCTGCCCCGCTGCTGGGCCGGCGAGGCCCTGCCCCGCTGCTGGGCCGGCGAGGCCCTGCCCCGCTGCTGGGCCGGCGAGGCCCTGCCCCGCTGCTGGGCCGGCGAGGCCTTGCCCCGCTGTTGGGCCGGCGAGGCCCTGCCCCGCTGTTGGGCCGGCGAGGCCCTGCCCCGCTGTTGGGCCGGCGAGGCCCTGCCCGCTGCTGGGCCGGCGAGGCCCTGCCCCGCTGTTGGGCCGGCGAGGCCCTGCCCCGCTGCTGGGCCGGCGAGGCCCTGCCCCGCTGCTGGGCCGGCGAGGCCCTGCCCCGCTGCTGGGCCGGCCAGGCCTTGCCCCGCTGTTGGGCCGGCGAGGCCTTGCCCCGCTGCTGGGCCGGCGAGGCCCTGCCCCGCTGCTGGGCCGGCGAGGCCCTGCCCCGCTGCTGGGCCGGCGAGGCCTTGCACCACTGCTGGGCCGGCGAGGCTCTGCCCCGCTGCTGGGCCGGCGAGGCCCTGCCCCGCTGCTGGGCCGGCGAGGCTCTGCCCCGCTGCTGGGCCGGCGAGGCCCTGCCCCGCTGCTGGGCCGGCAAGCCTCTGCCCCACTGCTGGGCCGGCGAGGCCCTGCCCCACTGATGGACCGGCGAGGCCCTGCCCCGCTGCTGGGCCGGCAAGCCTCTGCCCCACTGCTGGGCCGGCGAGGCCCTGCCCCACTGATGGACCGGCGAGGCCCTGCCCCGCTGCTGGGCCGGCGAGGCCTTGCACCACTGCTGGGCCG
This sequence comes from Cherax quadricarinatus, assembly GCF_038502225.1. Lineage (NCBI taxonomy): Eukaryota > Metazoa > Arthropoda > Malacostraca > Decapoda > Parastacidae > Cherax > Cherax quadricarinatus. The sequence goes on from NC_091299.1 coordinate 7,287,007, forward strand.
GCGAGGCCTTGCCCTGCTGCTGGGCCGGCGAGGCTCTGCCCCGCTGCTGGGCCGGCGAGGCCTTGCCCCGCTGCTGGGCCGGCGAGGCCCTGCCCCGCTGCTGGGCCGGCAAGCCTCTGCCCCGCTGCTGGGCCGGTGAGGCTCTGCCCTGCTGCTGGGCCGGCGAGGCCCTGCCCCGCTGTTGGGCCGGCGAGCCTCTGCCCCGCTGCTGGGCCGGCGAGCCTCTGCCCTGCTGTTGGGCCCGCGAGGTTCTACCCCGCTGCTGGGCCGGCAAGGCCCTGCCCCGCTGCTGGGCCGGCGAGGCCCTGCCCCGCTGCTGGGCCGGCGAGGCCCTGCCCCGCTGCTGGGCCGGCGAGGCCCTGCCCCGCTGCTGGGCCGGCGAGGCCCTGCCCCGCTGCCTTCCTTCACAGTCATGGGGGATGTGCTACGCCCGTAACAGTCATACAGTTTCTGGGGAAAGACTAGGCAAGGAATTCCTCGTATCATGAAGGAATGAAAGTTAAGGAATAATTGGACAGGTGCTTCGTAGAGTTCGAGACCTTGAAAAGCCTTCAGACATTCCCCTCAGACTCTCGGGTTAGCGTCCTTGTCCACCTTCTCAGCACTGTGCCTCGTTTTTATACATTATCGAGCTGTTGTTGCTCGCGGCATGCACTCAGTCCCACGCACATACCACAACCTGCAGGATCAGGAATTGTCTACAAGAAAAAAAACGTATCAAGTTACATCTTGAATAACATTAACATTGTTCCCTGATGTTATGTTAGAGAATTAACAATTCTTATATTTGAAGTATAGATGCTCTGACATCTTAAGGCACTCCATGTTGTCTTCTCCTAGTGCATTTATTGCTCCATTGCTTTATACTGGGGGTATTTTGAGCCGACAACTGCGCCTTCCGCTCTCCTAAAGAATAATTTCAATGCGCAGATTTGAAAGTTCTTCCAGCATTTTCTGGATGTAGAGTATGTAAGATTCTTCTACGCAGTTATTTCCAGGTCTCATATTTCTTTCTCGCTCTGTTGTGAAGCATACCTATGTTTTGTACTTTCTGTTTTATTTTATATAAGGTTTTTTAATAACGGAGTAGCTGGAATATGTCCTCCTTGAACATCATATTGTTTTCTATAGCCCACTGGAAGACTTGGTTTACACTGAGGTGAAAGACTGATGTATCTTCAAGAATTCTGGAAAGTAGTGTGCTTTGAGGAATACACATCTTTACTGAGGAAGCTTTTGATTCTCTTTGTTGACTCTTAGTCTTTAAGCTCGGATGTGCTGGAAATATGAAGGTTAATTTGTTATTTTCTCACGTATTCTTTATTGCGAACAAATTATGGTCATACTCGTTGAAAGTTTTCACAAAGCCACTGCATATTTTATTTTTGCACTCTACCTTCCAAAAGCATGTCTCAGTGGTTTACCAGTTGCTAGAGGCAACTGGGTTGTGAAAATCTTGCAATATCATCTGTTCACCAGTCTTACACAGTCTTATGGAACTTGCGGGATGACGTTTATGTTTAGACTGTCTCCTCAGTATATATATTTAAGGGCGACTTGCAGCTCAGTGGTAAGGCACTTGGCTAACAAACGGAAAGATCTGGGGTCGATTCCCAGGCTAAATGTGACGCATGGGCAAGTCTTTTTTTCTTATTTTTACAGATGATCCTGTTCACCTAGCAGCATCCTAGAGGTTGACAGTATATCTTAGAGCTGAGATTTAAAGTGAGCTGAGATGCGATAACAGGTCTTTGCCTGTAAATTTAGTTACCAGGTATACGAAAAAAACAAACAAAAAAAGGCACAGTACCGTGACTGGAATAATACACAAAACCCGCACGTGGGAGAGAGGAATTTACCACGACGTTTCAGTCCGACTTGGACTATTAACAAGTCACACAGTGTGAATTGTTAATAGTCATAGTCGGACCAAAACGTCCTCGTACGTTTCTATCTGCAGGTTGTTTGTGCATACGAGAAAAGCCAACATTTTTTTACAATTTATAACATAGGTTTACATGGCTTTGGGACTGGAGCAGTGTGAGTCCTGACCTGGAGCAGTGTGAGTCCTGGCCTGGATCAGTGTGAGTCCTGGCCTGGAGCAGTGTGAGTCCTGGCCTGGAGCAGTGTGAGTCCTGGCCTGGAGCAGTGTGAGTCCTGGCCTGGAGCAGTGTGAGTCCTGGCCTGGAGCAGTGTGAGTCCTGGCCTGGAGCAGTGTGAGTCCTGGCCTGGAGCAGTGTGAGTCCTGGCCTGGAGCAGTGTGAGTCCTGGCCTGGAGCAGTGTGAGTCCCGGCCTGGAGCAGTGTGAGTCCTAGCCTGGAGCAGTGTGAGTCCTGGCCTGGAGCAGTGTGAGTCCTGACCTGGAGCAGTGTGAGTCCTGACCTGGAGCAGTGTGAGTCCTGGCCTGGAGCAGTGTGAGTCCTGGCCTGGATCAGTGTGAGTCCTGGCCTGGAGCAGTGTGAGTCCTGGCCTGGAGCAGTGTGAGTCCTGGCCTGGAGCAGTGTGAGTCCTGGCGTGGAGCAGTGTGAGTCCTGACCTGGATCAGTGTGAGTCCTGGCCTGGAGCAGTGTGAGTCCTGACCTGAATCAGTGTGAGTCCTGGCCTGGAGCAGTGTGAGTCCTGACCTGGATCAGTGTGAGTCCTGGCCTGGAGCAGTGTGAGTCCTGGCCTGGAGCAGTGTGAGTCCTGGCCTGGATCAGTGTGAGTCCTGGCCTGGAGCAGTGTGAGTCCTGACCTGGAGCAGTGTGAGTCCTGACCTGGAGCAGTGTGAGTCCTGACCTGGAGCAGTGTGAGTCCTGACCTGGAGCAGTGTGAGTCCTGGCCTGGAGCAGTGTGAGTCCTGGCCTGGAGCAGTGTGAGTCCTGACCTGGAGCAGTGTGAGTCCTGACCTGGAGCAGTGTGAGTCCTGACCTGGAGCAGTGTGAGTCCTGGCCTGGATCAGTGTGAGTCCTGGCCTGGAGCAGTGTGAGTCCTGGCCTGGAGCAGTGTGAGTCCTGGCCTGGAGCAGTGTGAGTCCTGGCGTGGAGCAGTGTGAGTCCTGGCCTGGAGCAGTGTGAGTCCTGGCCTGGAGCAGTGTGAGTCCTAGACTGGAGCAATGTGAGTCCTGGCCTGGAGCAGTGTGAGTCCTGGCCTGGAGCAGTGTGAGTCCTGGCCTGGAGCAGTGTGAGTCCTGGCCTGGAGCAGTGTGAGTCCTAGACTGGAGCAATGTGAGTCCTGGCCTGGAGCAGTGTGAGTCCTGGCCTGGAGCAGTGTGAGTCCTGGCCTGGAGCAGTGTGAATCCTGGCCTGGAGCAGTGTGAGTCCTGGGCTGGAGCAATGTGAGTCCTGGCCTGGAGCAGTGTGAGTCCTGGCCTGGAGCAGTGTGAGTCCTGGCCTGGAGCAGTGTGTTACAAAAAACGCGATTCTAAAAGCTTAGAGATCTCCAGTGAATACTAGAAAGGACTGCCCTTCTAGCATCCAGCCTGTTACTGGGTTTTCGTAACAAGTAGTCAGTATCCTTGTCCAATTATCCATTAAAATTCAGTATGGTTCAATAGCGCTTTAGGATTACAACTGGTAGGCTACTAACTAGAGAAATTAAAATTTAATAAATTTATTAAGTAGTAAGTTGTCTAGAGGTATATTATCAAAGTAAATTTAATCATAGCAATCAAAATAAAATCAATCTCTCGAGTTCAATATTATTGTGCTGAAAGCACATATCACATTTATAATTCTTAAGTACCGTCAGGTACATTAACATTTAATAAGATATTACAAATATGTACAAGTAAGTGTGTATGCGTGTAAGTGCTCTTAAGTAGTTAGCTATGTCTCAAGACTCGAATAAGACTTAAACAAGTGACTGACAAAGTCCTCAAATAAACTAACTTCTTGACCGACTGGCAACCCGAACAGTCTGCTTGAACAACAAAGAATGCTAAGCCCAATAGCGATGCAATATCAAGCGACTGCGACACAGAATCAGGAACAAGGAGATAATATAACGACACTAAGTAGGGACCATCTGCAGATCCTCCACAAAAGTTACAAAACTCCCATAATACTGAATCTTCGTTCAGCATAGGAAAACTGTGACTGTGACAATACACAGGAACCAGTACAAAATTAGGGCAGAAGCTATCGCTAAGGACCTGAGATACTCAGAGTGTCTGTGACACACAACCTCAGTACAACGTCGAAAATCACTAAGTCTTTACAATGTTCTGTGAACAAAGTTCTACAGAACTAACAAGAATAATGAGACAGACAATCTGTCCAACCAGCAAGCGAGTCTCCAGCAGACTGACTACTTCACGAGAGGTGAGGACACCCCCCCCTCGATCACGTGATAGCTACGTGGACAACTGCAGCTCAGAAGCCGGCAGTATAACGAGCGACAAGCGATAATTACAGTCGTTTGACATTCAAGCCTAACTGAGCACATTTTATATACATCCTAACAACATAAGCTAAATAACAATATAACAGTCAAATAATAATATAAAGTCATACATTTACGATTTAGCTATTATCGCAAATATAAGCAATATAAAATTAAATGAAAAGATAATATACATTACATATATACATAATAATCATTGTAACCCATTCAGGGGTTGCAACACAGTGTGAGTCCTGGCCTGGAGCAGTGTGAGTCCTGGCCTGGAGCAGTGTGAGTCCTGGCCTGGATCAGTGTGAGTCCTGGCCTGGAGCAATGTGAGTCCTGGCCTGGAGCAGTGTGAGTCCTGGCCTGGAGCAGTGTGAGTCCTGGCCTGGATCAGTGTGAGTCCTGGCCTGGAGCAGTGTGAGTCCTGGCCTGGATCAGTGTGAGTCCTGGCCTGGAGCAGTGTGAGTCCTGGCCTGGAGCAGTGTGAGTCCTGGCCTGGAGCAGTGTGAGTCCCTGGATCAGTGTGAGTCCTGGCCTGGAGCAGAGTGAGTCCTGGCCTGGAGCAGTGTGAGTCCTGGCCTGGAGCAGTGTGAGTCCTGGCCTGGATCAGTGTGAGTCCTGGCCTGGAGCAGTGTGAGTCCTGGCCTGGAGCAGTGTGAGTCCTGGCCTGGAGCAGTGTGAGTCCTGGCCTGGAGCAGTGTGAGTCCTGGCCTGGAGCAGTGTGAGTCCTGGCCTGGAGCAGTGTGAGTCCTGGCCTGGAGCAGTGTGAGTCCTGGCCTGGAGCAGTGTGAGTCCTGGCCTGGAGCAGTGTGAGTCCTGGCCTGGAGCAGTGTGAGTCCTGGCCTGGAGCAGTGTGAGTCCTGGCCTGGAGCAGTGTGAGTCCCTGGAGCAGTTTGAATCCTGGCCTGGAGCAGTGTGAGTCCTGGGCTGGAGCAATGTGAGTCCTGGCCTGGAGCAGTGTGAGTCCTGGCCTGGAGCAGTGTGAGTCCTGGCCTGGAGCAGTGTGAGTCCTGGCCTGGATCAGTGTGAGTCCTGGCCTGGAGCAGTGTGAGTCCTGGCCTGGAGCAGTGTGAGTCCTGGCCTGGAGCAGTGTGAGTCCTGGCCTGGAGCAGTGTGAGTCCTGGCCTGGAGCAGTGTGAGTCCTGGCCTGGAGCAGTGTGAGTCCTGGCCTGGAGCAGTGTGAGTCCTGGCCTGGAGCAGTGTGAGTCCTGGCCTGGAGCAGTGTGAGTCCTGGCCTGGAGCAGTGTGAGTCCTGGCCTGGAGCAGTGTGAGTCCTGGCCTGGAGCAGTGTGAGTCCTGGCCTGGATCAGTGTGAGTCCTGGCCTGGAGCAGTGTGAGTCCTGGCCTGGATCAGTGTGAGTCCTGGCCTGGAGCAGTGTGAGTCCTGGCCTGGAGCAGTGTGAGTCCTGGCCTGGAGCAGTGTGAGTCCTGGCCTGGAGCAGTGTGAGTCCTGGCCTGGAGCAGTGTGAGTCCTGGCCTGGAGCAGTGTGAGTCCTGGCCTGGAGTCCTGGCCTGGAGCAGTGTGAGTCCTGGCCTGGAGCAGTGTGAGTCCTGGCCTGGAGCAGTGTGAGTCCTGGACTGGAGCAGTGTGAGTCCTGGCCTGGAGCAGTGTGAGTCCTGGCCTGGAGCAGTGTGAGTCCTGGCCTGGAGCAGTGTGAGTCCTGGCCTGGAGCAGTGTGAGTCCTGGCCTGGAGCAGTGTGAGTCCTGGCCTGGAGCAGTGTGAGTCCTGGCCTGGAGCAGTGTGAGTCCTGGCCTGGAGCAGTGTGAGTCCTGGCCTGGAGCAGTGTGAGTCCTGGCCTGGAGCAGTGTGAGTCCTGGCCTGGAGCAGTGTGAGTCCTGGCCTGGAGCAGTGTGAGTCCTGGCCTGGAGCAGTGTGAGTCCTGGCCTGGAGCAGTGTGAGTCCTGGCCTGGAGCAGTGTGAGTCCTGGCCTGGAGCAGTGTGAGTCCTCCTGAGGCCTGGAGCAGTGTGCGTCCTGGCCTGGAGCAGTGTGAGTCCTGGCCTGGAGCAGTGTGAGTCCTGGCCTGGAGCAGTGTGAGTCCTGGCCTGGAGCAGTGTGAGTCCTGGCCTGGAGCAGTGTGAGTCCTGGCCTGGAGTCCTCAGTGTGAGTCCTGGCCTGGAGCAGTGTGAGTCCTGGCCTGGAGCAGTGTGAGTCCTGGCCTGGAGCAGTGTGGCCTGGAGCAGTGTGAGTCCTGGCCTGGAGCAGTGTGAGTCCAGTGTGGCCTGGAGCAGTGTGAGTCCTGGCCTGGAGCAGTGTGAGTCCTGGCCTGGAGCAGTGTGAGTCCTGGCCTGGAGCAGTGTGAGTCCTGGCCTGGAGCAGTGTGAGTCCTGGCCTGGAGCAGTGTGAGTCCTGGCCTGGAGCAGTGTGAGTCCTGGCCTGGAGCAGTGTGAGTCCTGGCCTTGAGCAGTGTGAGTCCTGGCCTGGATCAGTGTGAGTCCTGGCCTGGAGCAGTGTGAGTCCTGGCCTGGAGCAGTGTGAGTCCTGGCCTGGAGCAGTGTGAGTCCTGGCCTGGATCAGTGTGAGTCCTGGCCTGGAGCAGTGTGAGTCCTGGCCTGGAGCAGTGTGAGTCCTGGCCTGGAGCAGTGTGAGTCCTGGCCTGGAGCAGTGTGAGTCCTGGCCTGGAGCAGTGTGAGTCCTGGCCTGGAGCAGTGTGAGTCCTGGCCTGGAACAGTGTGAGTCCTGGCCTGGAGCAGTGTGAGTCCTGGCCTGGAGCAGTGTGAGTCCTGGCCTGGAGCAGTGTGAGTCCTGGCCTGGAGCAGTGTGAGTCCTGGCCTGGAGCAGTGTGAGTCCTGGCCTGGAGCAGTGTGAGTCCTGGCCTGGAGCAGTGTGAGTCCTGGCCTGGAGCAGTGTGAGTCCTGGCCTGGAGCAGTGTGAGTCCTGGCCTGGAGCAGTGTGAGTCCTGGCCTGGAGCAGTGTGAGTCCTGGCCTGGAGCAGTGTGAGTCCTGACCTGGAGCAGTGTGAGTCCTGGCCTGGAGCAGTGTGAGTCCTGGCTTGGATCAGTGTGAGTCCTGGCCTGGAGCAGTGTGAGTCCTGGCCTGGAGCAGTGTGAGTCCTGGCCTGGAGCAGTGTGAGTCCTGGCCTGGAGCAGTGTGAGTCCTGGCCTGGAGCAATGTGAGTCTTGGCCTGGAGCAGTGTGAGTCCTGGCCTGGAGCAGTGTGAGTCCTGGCCTGGAGCAGTCCTGGCCTGTGAGTCCTGGCCTGGAGCACTGTGAGTCCTGGCCTGGAGCAGTGTGAGTCCTGGCCTGGAGCAGTGTGAGTCCTGGCCTGGAGCAGTGTGAGTCCTGGACTGGAGCAGTGTGAGTCCTGGCCTGGAGCAGTGTGAGTCCTGGCCTGGCAGTGTGAGTCCTGGCCTGGAGCAGTGTGAGTCCTGGCCTGGAGCAGTGTGAGTCCTGGCCTGGAGCAGTGTGAGTCCTGGCCTTGAGCAGTGTGAGTCCTGGCCTGGCAGTGTGAGTCCTGGCCTGGAGCAGTGTGAGTCCTGGCCTGGAGCAGTGTGAGTCCTGGCCTGGAGCAGTGTGAGTCCTGGCCTGGAGCAGTGTGAGTCCTGGCCTGGAGCAGTGTGAGTCCTGGACTGGAGCAGTGTGAGTCCTGGCCTGGAACAGTGTGAGTCCTGGACTGGAGCAGTGTGAGTCCTGGCCTGGAGCAGTGTGAGTCCTGGCCTGGAGCAGTGTGAGTCCTGGCCTGGAGCAGTGTGAGTCCTGGCCTGGATCAGTGTGAGTCCTGGCCTGGAGCAGTGTGAGTCCTGGCCTGGAGCAGTGTGAGTCCTGGCCTGGAGCAGTGTGAGTCCTGGCCTGGATCAGTGTGAGTCCTGGCCTGGAGCAGTGTGAGTCCTGGCCTGGAGCAGTGTGAGTCCTGGCCTGGATCAGTGTGAGTCCTGGCCTGGAGCAGTGTGAGTCCTGACCTGGAGCAGTGTGAGTCCTGGCCGGGAGCAGTGTGAGTCCTGGCCTGGATCAGTGTGAGTCCTGGCCTGCAGCAGTGTGAGTCCTGGCCTGGATCAGTGTGAGTCCTGGCCTGGAGCAGTGTGAGTCCTGGCCTGGAGCAGTGTGAGTCCTGGCCTGGAGCAGTGTGAGTCCTGGCCTGGAGCAGTGTGAGTCCTGGCCTGGAGCAGTGTGAGTCCTGGCCTGGAGCAGTGTGAGTCCTGGCCTGGAGCAGTGTGAGTCCTGACCTGGAGCAGTGTGAGTCCAGCCCTGGAGCAGTGGGAGTCTGGAGCTGAGCTAGCCTGGAGCAGTGTGAGTCCTGGCCTGGAGCAGTGTGAGTCCTGACCTGGAGCAGTGTGAGTCCTGACCTGGAGCAGTGTGAGTCCTGGCCTGGAGCAGTGTGAGTCCTGGCCTGGAGCAGTGTGAGTCCTGACCTGGAGCATTGTGAGTCCTGACCTGGAGCAATGTGAGTCCTGACCTGGAGCAGTGTGAGTCCTGGCCTGGAGCAGTGTGAGTCCTGACCTGGAGCAGTGGGAGTCCTGACCTGGAGCAGTGTGAGTCCTGGCCTGGAGCAGTGTGAGTCCTGGCCTGGAGCAGTGTGAGTCCTGGCCTGGAGCAGTGTGAGTCCTGACCTGGAGCAGTGTGAGTCCTGGCCTGGAGCAGTGTGAGTCGTGGCCTGGATCAGTGTGAGTCCTGGCCTGCAGCAGTGTGAGTCCTGGCCTGGATCAGTGTGAGTCCTGGCCTGGAGCAGTGTGAGTCCTGGCCTGGAGCAGTGTGAGTCCCGGCCTGGAGCAGTGTGAGTCCTGGCCTGGAGCAGTGTGAGTCCCGGCCTGGATCAGTGTGAGTCCCGGCCTGGATCACTGTGAGTCCTGGCCTGGATAAGTGTGAGCCCTGGCCTGGATCAGTGTGAGTCCTGGCCTGGAGCAGCGTGAGTCCTGGCCTGGATCAGTGTGAGTCCTGGCCTGGAGCAGTGTGAGTCCTGGCCTGGATCAGTGTGAGTCCTGGCCTGGAGCAGTGTGAATCCTGGCCTGGATCAGTGTGAGTCCTGGCCTGGAGCAGTGTGAGTCCTGGCCTGGAGCAGTGTGAGTCCTGGCCTGGAGCAGTGTGAGTCCTGGCCTGGATCAGTGTGAGTCCTGGCCTGGAGCAGTGTGAGTGCTGGCCTGGATCAGTGTGAGTTCTGACCTGGAGCAGTGTGAGTCCTGGCCTAGATCAGTGTGAGTCCTGGCCTTGAGCAGTGTGAGTCCTGGCCTGGATCAGTGTGAGTCCTTGCCTGGAGCAGTGTGAGTCCTGGCCTGGAGCAGTGTGAGTCCCGGCCTGGATCAGTGTGAGTCCTGGCCTGGAGCAGTGTGAGTCCCGGCCTGGAGCAGTGTGAGTCCTGGCCTGGAGCAGTGTGCGTCCCGGCTTGGATCAGTGTGAGTCCCGGCCTGGATCAGTGTGAGTCCTGGCCTGGAGCAGTATGAGTCCCGGCCTGGAGCAGTATGAGTCCTGGCCTGGATCAGTGTGGGTCCTGGCCTTGAGCAGTGTGAGTCCCGGCCTGGATCAGTGTGAGTCCCGGCCTGGATCAGTGTGAGTCCTGGCCTGGAGCAGCGTGAGTCCTGGCCTGGATCAGTGTGAGTCCCGGGCTGGAGCAGTGTGAGTCCTGGCCTGGATCAGTGTGAGTCCTGGCCTGGAGCAGTGTGAATCCTGGCCTGGATCAGTGTGAGTCCTGGCCTGCAGCAGTGTGAGTCCTGGCCTGGAGCAATGTGAGTCCTGGCCTGGAGCAGTGTGAGTCCTGGCCTGGATCAGTGTGAGTCCTGGCCTGGAGCAGTGTGAGTCCTGGCCTGGATCAGTGTGAGTTCTGACCTGGAGCAGTGTGAGTCCTGGCCTGGATCAGTGTGAGTCCTGGCCTTGAGCAGTGTGAGTCCTGGCCTGGATCAGTGTGAGTCCTTGCCTGGAGCAGTGTGAGTCCTGGCCTGGAGCAGTGTGAGTCCCGGCCTGGATCAGTGTGAGTCCTGGCCTGGAGCAGTGTGAGTCCCGGCCTGGAGCAGTGTGAGTCCTGGCCTGGAGCAGTGTGCGTCCCGGCTTGGATCAGTGTGAGTCCCGGCCTGGATCAGTGTGAGTCCTGGCCTGGAGCAGTATGAGTCCCGGCCTGGAGCAGTATGAGTCCTGGCCTGGATCAGTGTGGGTCCTGGCCTTGAGCAGTGTGAGTCCCGGCCTGGATCAGTGTGAGTCCCGGCCTGGATCAGTGTGAGTCCTGGCCTGGAGCAGTGTGAGTCCCGGCCTGGAGCAGTATGAGTCCTGGCCTGGATCAGTTTGAGTCCCGGGCTGGATCAGTGTGAGTCCTGGCCTGGAACAGTGTGAGTCCCGGCCTGGATCAGTGTGAGTCCTGGCCTGGAACAGTGTGAGTCCTGGCCTGGATCAGTGTGAGTCCTGGCCTGGAGCAGTGTGAGTCCTGGCCTGGAGCAGTGTGAGTCCTGGCCTGGAGCAGTGTGAGTCCTGGCCTGGAGCAGTGTGAGTCCTGGACTGGAGCAATGTGAGTCCTGGCCTGGAGCAGTGTGAGTCCTGGCCTGGATCAGTGTGAGTCCTGGCCTGGAGCAGTGTGAGTCCTGGCCTGGATCAGTGTGAGTCCTGACCTGGAGCAGTGTGAGTCCTGGCCTGGATCAGTGTGAGTCCTGGCCTTGAGCAGTGTGTGTCCTGGCCTGGATCAGTGTGAATCCTGGCCTCGAGCAGTGTGAGTCCTGGCCTGGAGCAGTGTGCGTCCCGGCTTGGATCAGTGTGAGTCCTGGCCTGGAGCAGTGTGAGTCCTGGCCTGGAGCAGTGTGAGTCCTGGCCTGGATCAGTGTGAGTCCTGGCCTGGAGCAGTGTGAGTCCTGGCCTGGAGCAGTGTGAGTCCTGGCCTGGAGCAGTGTGAGTCCCGGCCTGGAGCAGTGTGAGTCCTGGCCTGGAGCAGTGTGCGTCCCGGCTTGGATCAGTGTGAGTCCCGGCCTGGATCAGTGTGAGTCCCGGCCTGGAGCAGTGTGAGTCCCGGCCTGGAGCAGTGTGAGTCCCGGCCTGGAGCAGTGTGAGTCCTGGCCTGGATCAGTGTGAGTCCCGGCCTGGAGCAGTATAAGTCCTGGCCTGGAACAGTGTGAGTCCCGGCCTGGAGCAGTGTGAGTCCCGGCCTGGATCAGTGTGAGTCCTGGCCTGGAGCAGTGTGAGTCCCGGCTTGGATCAGTGTGAGTCCCGGCCTGGATCAGTGTGAGTCCTGGCCTGGAACCGTGTGAGTCCTGGCCTGGAACAGTGTGAGTCCCGGCCTGGAGCAGTATGAGTCCCGGCCTGGATCAGTGTGAGTCCTGGCCTGGTACAGTGTGAGTCCAGGCCTGGAGCAGTATGAGTCCCGGCCTGGATCAGTGTGAGTCCTGGCCTGGAACAGTGTGAGTCCAGGCCTGGAGCAGTATGAGTCCCGGCCTGGATCAGTGTGAGTCCTGGCCTGGAACAGTGTGAGTCCAGGCCTGGAGCAGTATGAGTCCTGGCCTGGATCAGTGTGAGTCCTGGCCTGGAACAGTGTGAGTCCAGGCCTGGAGCAGTATGAGTCCCGGCCTGGAGCAGTGTGAGTCCTGGCCTGGAACAGTGTGAGTCCCGGCCTGGAGCAGTATGAGTCCCGGCCTGGATCAGTGTGCATGGCCATATAGTCATTACCATCTTTAGAGTTAAGTATAGTCAGGGTCACGTCAGAAATGTTCCCAGAATTAGGTCTCAAATTGATTTAAAATTCTTTTACTCCTTCTTTAGTCAGTTAAATGTTTTCCTGATCCCCGCATCGTGCTGTTGCCTCGGCATCTATTTTATCTGAAGTCAACAGTGAAGACTCTATCTTCCTTAAGTAGTTATAGAAGCGCCCAAAACTGGAGAAGGTAGTTACCCTGGATGGCTCGTAACATAAAAATCATTTTGGAGTTGCATTCAGTTTCCCTGATGCTTTTTGCAATCCCTCTGGTCATTATATAATATTTTTAATTTCAACTCTACGGTTTGATTTTCAGTATCAAGTTTCACTTTCTTTGAGGAGGTTCTTGAGAAAATCTGCAAGAACTGTACGACTCTCTGTGTCTCCACCTATAGTCACTATTGTTCCCTTTCCACCTTGTATTTTGTTTCCATATAACTACAAGTGTGTCATCTAGTATCACTTTACTCATTATCTCCAGACACTGCTTCATACCCAAGGATTATTCTCATTCTTTATACTTCTGTTACTCATACTATCTTCCAAGCTTATTTCACTCAGGTCTCTACCTGGAGTTTACCTAGAGAGTATTCCGGGGATCAACGCCCCTCGGCCCGGTCCATGAACAGGCCTCCTGGTGGATCAGGGCCTGATCAACCAGGCTATTACTGCTGGCCTCACGTAGTCTAACGTACGCACCACAGCCCGGCTGATCCGGCACTAACTTTAGGTATCTGTCCAGCTCCCTCTTCAAGACAATCAGGGGTCTATTGGTAATTCCCCTTATGGCTGGTGGGAGGCTGTTCAACAGTCATGGGCTCCTCACCTGTGGAGTCGCAGCAAGAGAGAAGTCACCCTCCAACCGGAGGGCCCCAAGTAAGACAAAAGAAAATGAACGACAACCCCTCCACCCCCACCCGGATGGGCCACCGCCGGGTCGCCAACTAGAAAAGACCCGGGCCAGAAGTACCGGCGAACCTACATGAATGAGCAGTCTTGGGCCCGGGACACTTGTGTTTTCACTTAGTGTACCAATGGCGCCCCTACTTTTCACTGGGGGTATGTTGCATCACCTACCAAGTATTTTGCTTTCGTAGGGAGTGATTTCTGTGTGCAGATTAGGAACCAGTCCCTCCAGAATCTTCCAGGTGTAGATTATGATATAGTATCTCTCTTGCCTCTGCTCCAGTGAGTACAAGTCAAGTGCTTCCAGGCGTTCCCAGTAGTTAAGGTGTTTGATAGAACTTATACGTGCAGTAAAGGTTCTCTGTACATTCTCTAGATCTGCAATTTCACCTGCCTAGAATGGGGATGTTAATGTATAGCAGTATTCCAGCCTAGAGAGAACCTGTGATTTAAAAAGGATCACTGGCTTAGCATATCTTGTCTTGAAAGTTAGAATTGTCCATCCTACCAGTTTCCTCGCAGACATGATAGTGGCATTGTTGTGGTCCTTGAAGGTGAGGTCTTCGGACAATACCACACCCAGGTCCTTCACGTTACTTTTCCACTCTAGTATGTGATCAGAATTTGTAGTATACTCAGTTCTAGTTATTATTTCCTCCAGTTTTTCCATAACGGAGTAGTTGGAATTTGTCTTTATTAAACATCATTGTTCTCAGTTGCCCATTGGAAACCTTGGTTTATATCTTCTTGGAGGTTAACAGTGTCCTCAATGGATGACACTCTCATGCAGACCATAGTATCGTCTGCAAAGAATGATACAGTGCTATGGTTTACATCTCATTGTCTGATATGAGAATGAGGAACAGAACAAGATAGGGACGAGTACTGTGCCTTGTGGAACTGAGCTCTTCACTATGGCAGCTTCCGATTTCACTCCGTTTGTGTTCGATTGGTTAGAAAGTTGAAGATCCATCTGCCTACTATGCCAGTTATCCCTTTAGCACGCATTTTGTGTGCTATTACACCATAATCCTACTTGTCAAAGGCTTTTGCAAAATCTGTGTATACTACATCTGCATTCTGTTTGTTTTCCAGTGCATCTAAGACCATATCATAGTGGTCCAGTAGTTAGTTGCGAGAGGCAAGAGCGACCTGATTTGAAACCATGTTGCCCTGGATTGTGCAATTTTTGAGAGTCCAGGTGGTTTGTAATCCTGCTTCTCAAAACTCTTTCAAAGATTTTTATGATGTGGGACGTTAAAACTATTGGTCTATACCTCTTAGCTAATGCTTTGCTGCCACCTTTATGGACTGGGGCTATATCCGTTGTTTACAGTGACTGTGAAATCTCACCTGTGTCTATGCTCCTTCTCTATATCATACTTAGAGCCCGTGAGAGGGGCTTCTTGCAGTTCTTAATGAACACCGAGTTCCACGAGTCTGGACCTGGGGCTGAGCACATGGGCATGACTCACGAAATCGTAATGACACGATTGCAAACAAACCATACCACATGCGGGGATAGAACCCGCGATCAGAGAGTCTCAAAACTCCAGACCGTCGCGTTAGCCACTGGATCAGCTAGCCACAATAAGATTCGTCCAACTAAGTATATTTCTACACCACAAGAAGGTTAGCATAGGTACCACTGTGACCACAAATGCAAGTTTTAGAGACGAATCTCCAGCAAGCGTGGCCGTGACGAACTCTAGCTCAAGTCTCCTCAAAGCCGTTAATATGACTCACGAAATCGTAATGACACGATTGCAAACAAACCATACCACGGGCGGGGATAGAACCCGGAAATAGAACTTGCATTTGTGGTCACAGTGGTGCCTATGCTAACCTTCCTATGGTGTAGAAATATACCTAGTTGGACGAATCTTATTGTGGCTAGCTGGTCCAGTGGCTAACGCGACGGTCTGGAGTTTTAAGACTCTCTGATCGCGGGTTCTATCCCCACCCGTGGTATGGTTTGCATGGGCATGTCTTCTATGGCTTTCTCAAAGTCTAGTGGAGTTAGGAGTTATGTCAGAAATTTGGCATATATTGGCAGGGTTTTGAAGCTCATTCATGAAAAAATTCTTTGGGTTGTCTGTCTTTAGACTGATCAGTGGCTCGCTGAACACAGTCATATTGAGATTTCAGTATCTCACTCATTTCTTTGTTGTCATCTGTGTAGGATCCGCCTACACAGATTTTTGCATTGTTTTTGGCATATGAAAAGAAACACTTCGATTTTTTTTTTCAATTTTATGAGTAATTTATTTCCAGTAAATGTTTTCTTTGGTAAAACTGGATGTGTCAAAAATATTTAAGTAATCAGCACCACAAGACTTCGTTCTCGCGTATATTTGTGTACATTTACTCTTGAGGAAAATATTAAGTCATATAAAAACAAAATATGTATGTATGGTTTACTAATATGGCGCAAAACACCTGAGTATAACTTTTATAGACTTGACTCTGTAAGACTTAGCTGCATAATTTTGGCATAAACATTGTATCCCTGGGCGTGTAAAACAATGGGCGTGGGGGCAGAGGGCAAAGGGCGAAGGGGACAGAGGGCGAGGGGCGAAGGGGGCAGAGGGCGAAGGGGACAGAGGACAAAGGGGGTAGAGGGAGTTGTGGGTAGAGGGCGTGGTGGGTAGAAGACTTGGTGGACAGAGGACACTAGGATAGAGGACAGAACTGGGGACAGCAAACAACTGAGGAACAGAGAAAGTTAGGGGGAGCAGACGACAGGACAACAGAGGAGCAGAGGACGTGAGGGGAGCAGACGACAGAACAGAGGGCGTGAGGGAAGCAGACAACAGAGAACGTGAGGGGAAGAAGAAATGAACTCACATGTAAGGACCCACTGGTGGGTGAGGGGGGGAAAAATGCGGATAGTTGAAGAATAAATGGGGGAGAGGAAGGGACTGCAGAGAAAGGAAAAGAGTTGGGGCTAAACCCAACAGCAAAGGCATTGTAAAGCATTGTCTATGGCTTGTGCTTGTGCTCATCGTCTCTCCTCCTCAGAAAGACAAGTTCGGCAAAAGGTCGGAATGTGTGTTGGCCGCAGACGACTTTAGGCAAAGCTCTTCAGCTGAACCACATAGACGCCCCTCAATGGCTACGGAATTTAAAAAGAGAAGATGGAAATATTTAAGAATTTAAAAGCAATGGGCGGCATATAGGCTTAAAAGAACAAAGAAAGGTGCAAGAAAAGAGCAAGAAAAATGCATTATAAGAGCAAGGAAAGTGGCTTAGGGAAGTCTAAGTGTAAAGTGGTGGAAGAACACGATTGTAAAAAACTCTGAAGAGGTTTTCAAGATTGTAAGGACTGTCGTCAAGGAAGTTCAGTATCATTGTGGGTCTCATGTTTGTCAATTTGTCTATCTCTCAGTGTTTTTCAGAAGACATTTAGAGCGGGTATGACATCAAGGTCCTGCCGCCTCACGTCCAGCACCCAGCGCAATACCCCGTTCTGGACACTAGCTGCAGAGCCTTGGTCTTAGCAGTCAGTGTTAAAGCAAAAGGAGTGTAAGTGATGAGGGATCTGATAAGAGAAGTGTATAGGTGGAGTTTTATGGAGGGACGTGCACCTCTCAGCCTATAGAGTCGAGAGAGTGCAATCCTCGCCACAGCTGTCTTACACGTGACGTTATGTTTCATACGTTGACTCCAAGTACAACTGTGAAAGATGACAGGAGGAAGATGACAGAAGCAGGGATGCTTCGTCCTTTATAGAAATAGGTAATTCTAGATTTGTTGGCATTGGTCTTTATACTCCATAATAGTTTCCTTGCGCTGATCCTTTCTACCTCGTGTTGTGTCCTTTGTGAGGAATCTAGTGTTTTCATGTGCAATGACGTCTGCATAACAGATTGTGATCTCATGTGCTTGGTCTGAGAAATAAATTATCACCCACCAGGTGATGATTTATCTCTCAGACCAGAACATCACCCACCAGGTGATGATTTATCTCTCAGACCAGAACATCACCCACCAGGTGATGATTTCTCTCTCAGACCAGAACGTCACCCACCAGGTGATGATTTCTCTCTCAGACCAGAACATCACCCACCAGGTGATGATTTCTCTCTCAGACCAGAACATCACCCACCAGGTGATGATTTATCTCTCAGACCAGAACATCACCCACCAGGTGATGATTTCTCTCTCAGACCAGAACATCACCCACCAGGTGATGATTTATCTCTCAGACCAGAACATCACCCACCAGGTGATGATTTATCTCTCAGACCAGAACATCACTCACCAGGTGATGATTATCTCTCAGACCAGAACATCACTCACCAGGTGATGATTATCTCTCAGACCAGAACATCACTCACCAGGTGATGATTATCTCTCAGACCAGAACATCACTCACCAGGTGATGATTATCTCTCAGACCAGAACATCACTCACCAGGTGATGATTATCTCTCAGACCAGAACATCACTCACCAGGTGATGATTATCTCTCAGACCAGAACATCACTCACCAGGTGATGATTATCTCTCAGACCAGAACATCACTCACCAGGTGATGATTATCTCTCAGACCAGAACATCACCCACCAGGTGATGATTATCTCTCAGACCAGAACATCACCCACCAGGTGATGATTATCTCTCAGACCAGAACATCACCCACCAGGTGATGATTATCTCTCAGACCAGAACATCACCCACCAGGTGATGATTTATCTCTCAGACCAGAACATCACCCACCAGGTGATGATTATCTCTCAGACCAGAACATCACCCACCAGGTGATGATTTATCTCTCAGACCAGAACATCACCCACCAGGTGATGATTTATCTCTCAGACCAGAACATCACTCACCAGGTGATTATTTATCTCTCAGACCAGAACATCACCCACCAGGTGATGATTTATCTCTCAGACCAGAGCATCACCCACCAGGTGATGATTTATCTCTCAGACCAGAACATCACCCACCAGGTGATGATTATCTCTCAGACCAGAACATCACCCACCAGGTGATGATTATCTCTCAGACCAGAACATCACCCACCAGGTGATGATTATCTCTCAGACCAGAACATCACCCACCAGGTGATGATTATCTCTCAGACCAGAACATCACCCACCAGGTGATGATTATCTCTCAGACCAGAACATCACCCACCAGGTGATGATTATCTCTCAGACCAGAACATCACCCACCAGGTGATGATTATCTCTCAGACCAGAACATCACCCACCAGGTGATGATTATCTCTCAGACCAGAACATCACCCACCAGGTGATGATTATCTCTCAGACCAGAACATCACCCACCAGGTGATGATTATCTCTCAGACCAGAACATCACCCACCAGGTGATGATTATCTCTCAGACCAGAACATCACCCACCAGGTGATGATTATCTCTCAGACCAGAACATCACTCACCAGGTGATGATTTATCTCTCAGACCAGAACATCACCCACCAGGTGATGATTATCTCTCAGACCAGAACATCACCCACCAGGTGATGATTTATCTCTCAGACCAGAACATCACCCACCAGGTGATGATTATCTCTCAGACCAGAACATCACTCACCAGGTGATGATTATCTCTCAGACCAGAACATCACCCACCAGGTGATGATTATCTCTCAGACCAGAACATCACTCACCAGGTGATGATTATCTCTCAGACCAGAACATCACTCACCAGGTGATGATTATCTCTCAGACCAGAACATCACCCACCAGGTGATGTTTATCTCTCAGACCAGAACATCACCCACAAGGTGATGTTTATCTCTCAGACCAGAACATCACCCACCAGGTGATGATTATCTCTCAGACCAGAACATCACCCACCAGGTGATTATTATCTCTCAGACCAGAACATCATCCACTATATAACATAAGAGGAGGATGAGGTGGAGGCGGTGGAGGAGAAGGAAGAGACTAAGGAGCTGGAAGCTGATGTGATTTAAAAGATATTTTTTTTTTGTCGAATATTTAATTTTATTTATGTGAGCTGATACATTTATTATTTTCTTGTTTACATTTTATATTTATTTTTATAATATAAACCAAGCGCTAAACCCACCAGGGTCATACAGCACTGCATTAGTGCATTTTTTCTATAGACGGGTCTTGTAAAATATTTTTAGTGTTGTATGGAAGTCATAGAAGGCTGTTGTAAGAATATATGACGGGTGTAAAATATCTTAATCATGAAAATTTAATTAGAGGTTTAAATATGGGATACACAAGTCTTGTCAGTGGGGAAAGTTATCGTATTTTCCGCCATATAAGGCGCACGATTCTAGGAGACATGTTAGACAATGTTTTTAAGCAGTTGCAACGTAACGTTGGTAAACAACTGCTAAAGTATAACTCAATGCCTACCCTTGACTCTGACCTTGAGCATATAAGGCGCAGGCTGATTTTTCAAAGACGTTTTGAATTTTTATGGGAAAATAAAGCGCGCCTTATATGCCGGAAAAATCGGTACATTGTCTTAATTTCTGTGATCAGTATTTGTGTTGGATCAGTAATTACGTACTGCCATGATTCTCTGTGTCCTGCCTAACAGTTTACCATGAAAATTGAGTCTTTTGTATAAAAGACTGACGAAGGTTCACTTTAAGGCGAAGTGGAACATAGATGAATGTTCACAGTAAACAAGATCATTACATTAAACTTCCCTGAGGTTTAGATCAGCTGTGCAGTTTTTAGGTTTCTAAGTTATGTTTAACTTGAGAGAAGATTACTGTTAAAGACTGAGACAACAGGAACATTACGCCTTACAGCCTGGCTTATTTTAGACAATATTTAGTTATGCATTCTCAAGGTTATGTCTTTTGTAGTGTTTCTAAGAAAGAAATTGAAGCTTAGTTTGATTTCCTGTTATTTTCTCTCACATTCTCTCTTTTTTTTTTATTTAACACAGGGTTTGACAAGGTTAAGGATCCCTAGCTTTATTGACAAGCTATTTACAAGTTAAGGATTCCCCCCCTCTCTCTCTCTCTCTCTCTCTCTCTCTCTCTCTCTCTCTCTCTCTATCCATCTATCTATCTATCTCCCTCTAGGGTGATTTTGATGTTATGTGCAAGATGGACAGGAGGTGCACAATCAGCCAGTCACATTTGATGCAGAATCTAAAGAAAATATTCTGTGCCTTTACTCTTGTGGGTTATTCTGAGGGTCAAGTTAATTTTTGTGTGCCAAATATAACCTGTGATCAGTACCTGATTCCTAATGGTAAACATTTTCGACACGCTGATGAATGAGACACATGTTTACACGTGTCTTATTCTTATTGAGGAGCAGGGGAACTAGGTACGAGAGGGGAGGAGAGGGGAGGGAGAGAGAAGTGAGAGGAGGAAGAGAGAGGGGAAGGATTTAAAACCAGTCGTTCGTCATCTGTGCTCTGAGATGACAGTGATGTGAGAAACGGGTACACAAGGGTACAGCTAGTAAGTTTATTCAGGTATACACAGTTACATAGATTATCTTACATAGCAGCATATGTGTAGATAACCTAGGATAACCAAAAAAGTCAGACAGTGACTTATTTCCATTGTGGTCCTAAAGACACAGACGGGTCATGGGGATGTCAGGAAGTATTTCTTCAGCCTCAGAGTGATTAGGAAGTGGAATGACCTGGACGAAGAAATAGTTGAGACAGACTTCATACATAGATTTAGGGATATATATGAGAGAGTTTAAGAATAGGTATGACAGGGTCCACGTAGGAAATGGCAAGTTTAGAGGCAGGGCCAGGAGCTGTAACACACCCACACACACACACACACACACTGGAGGACAGGAGGGTCAGGGGAGACATGTTAACGACATACAAAATACTGAGTGGAATAGACAAGGTGGACATAGACAGGATGTTCCACAGATGGGACACAGAAACAAGTGGTCACAATTGGAAGCTGAAGACTCAGATGAGTCAGAGGGATATTAGGAAGTATTTCTTCAGCCACAGAGTTGTTAGGAAGTGGAATAGTCTGGCAAGCGATGTAGTGGAGGCAGGAACCATACATAGTTTTAAGATGAGGTATGATAAAGCTCATGTAGCAGGGAGAGGGAGGACCCAGTAGCGGTCATTGAAGAAGCGGGGCCAGGAGCTGAGTATCGACCCCTGCAACCACAATTAGGTGAGTACACACACACCACTAATGACTCCACGTGCCTTGGCACAAATAACCTCGTGCTACTTCGCTTCGACTCAGATTATGTATATAATCTTAAGGTAAAGGAGGCTACAGGCAACTGTGTTACTGCTTGGCGACTGATGGAGTACATCTTAGTGGTCAGTGTACTCACACTGACCACTTGACTGATTAATGTAAACATTATAAGAATAGATGACTTGGTAACTGTGTGGGCTCTTGACGTGGTTCGACCAGTGTGTTTATGCTGCTCAGGTACCGACAACTTCGACAAGTTCCTCTCAGTTGGTTGCTGGCTACAGTAGAGTGAGGTTACGCCCGCTCCATCCTCCACCCACCGCCCTGCTCCGCCCTGCCCTGCCCTGCCCCGCCCCGTCCCAACCGTGCCTTGTCGTAACACATGAACCGAGGGATTTGCATCTCCCCACCTCACTGTAGCAGATATTACAGCATCACTTTTATATATGAAATCTGTAGATTTTTACCGAGTCAGCAAATTACTCATATTATAAAAAACCTAAAATGTCATGTTAATTCATTAAGATAATCAGCCCTGTCATCGGACAAGGACATAAATCAGGTGTGTCAGTGTAGGACCGAGAGCTGCGTCCATGCATCTCGATGAACGAGTCAAAAATAATGTGACACACACCGGCACTTATTATTGCAGCCTCAACGTTGCAAAAAAATAAGCGAAGCATATTTGCTTGCAATTATCTTAATCGTCGCAATGTACGAAATGTCTGGGTAAAGCCAGTGAGGAAAAGCAGCGGTGCTGCAGGAGGTAGGAAGAGAGGTCGACGAGGGTGTTGAAGAAGTGACGTGTTGGTGACGTGTTATTGGTGGTGTTGACGATGATGGTGGTGGTGTCTTGGGGGTGCCGTCGGCTGCTCCACCTGCTGCTCACACATGTTTGGTTGTCTCTCCTCCAGGGGGCGCTGCAGGAGCTCAAAATCTACAACATGCCCGACATGGCGAAGGTGCAGTGCGACAACAACTTCGCGGTGAGTACTTACTACCCCTTCAGTTCCTGCTACTGCTCCTACTTCCCTCACTATGTAACACTCATGTTTCTCTCTCTATGTAATGATAATCCACCAATCTTTGTTTATTGACAAGTGTTGACAAATTGTGCCATATTTAATTTGCGAATATTCAGCGTGTTTATTTCCGTGATTGAGTCGAAATACCTCACGTTCAGAATCGTTCTTCGAGAATGTCTGATTCGTCGCGTCATTTACCGTTATCACGTTCCTTGTGGCGGTTTATGTTACTCAAGTACTGGTGTTTGTCCAGTTTCTGATGGCTATATATCCCTGTGGTACTCACCACCTTAGAGTACTGCCAGTTCCGGGAGCACCGCCAGTTAGCTGCACGTGCACTGCCAGTTGCAGGTGCAACGCCACTACCGTGTGCACATCAGTAACAGATCGACCTGAAACTACAAAAACACGAGAATAGTGGAGCTTTGCTGTAGGCCTATTGGTCCATGCAAAGCAGGTTCAGTTCTCACTCACATATGACTAGGTTTGTGTAGGCCTTACAAGCCACATAACACAAATCATGAGAAAGTGAGAGAGTGAACCCCCTCAACCCTAACCTTGTAAAACCCTATGTAATATATATATATATATATATATATATATATATATATATATATATATATATATATATATATATATATATATATATATATATATAGAGAGAGAGAGAGAGAGAGAGAGAGAGAGAGAGAGAGAGCGAGAGAGTGAGTTTACACATACAGTAGACCACGAGGCTGCTAAGCAAACTCAAGAAGGAACCCGGAAAGGCGGTGACGTGGATAGTGATTTAAAAGAGGAAGTAAGAAGTGCTACAATGGTTAGTTCTGGAAAAAAAATTATGTATCGAAAATTAGTATGGAAGATGTGGTACCGCCAGTATTAAGAATAATCAATCACAAATACTTAATGACAAATCGGTAATTACTTCAACCATGGAAGAGTTGCTGTAAGAACTGGGGAACCTAACTTCTGAAGTCACAGTAAGTTTTTTTAAAAGCTTCCTACCCAATCTTAAACTTTTACAGTAGTTTTATGCTATAAATACTGTAGAAAGTCAAACAATATGACATTACCATTGACGTTCTTATTGTTGCTGGTGTATATTAGACATAACAAGAGAGACTTACTCTTGCAAATTATGACAATAATAATAATAATAATAATAATAATAATAATAATAATAATAATATAATGCACAGAATAATGAAGCTATCTCAACTATCTTTAAAAGTCAGATAAATATTGTACCAAAATAAATAACGAGGTAAATAGGTTATATCCTCTAAATTTAAGATAAGTTGCGTTGAGGTTCACTGTATTAGTTTTAAAGTCATTATTCGGTTGTTATCAATCATTACAACAAGGAAATGCTATTGACAGGCATACAGCTGTGATAAATTATATTAACTGAGCCA
This sequence comes from Cherax quadricarinatus, assembly GCF_038502225.1. Taxonomy (NCBI): domain Eukaryota; kingdom Metazoa; phylum Arthropoda; class Malacostraca; order Decapoda; family Parastacidae; genus Cherax; species Cherax quadricarinatus. The sequence goes on from NC_091299.1 coordinate 7,310,483, forward strand.
AGGATAACCAGAAATATATAATGTGCGTTATCTCTATTGTGATTCATTTTATATACAAGTTTAGTTCTGTAAACAGTGGAGGAATTTATTAGATGAGAAGATATGAATATGTGTAGGACAAAATATGTAAGATGTAACTAGTCTTACGGGAATCAAAACAACTGATAATTAACCCAAAAATGGAAGATGTATCTTTAGCCTACAAAAAAAAAAAAATTAGACGTGTCTGCGATGTCGTGCTCACGCCTTAAAAAAAAATGTGAAAATGGAAAAAAAAAAATGTTTAAAGACGAAATAAATTCAGGAATTAAGACATGTGAGTTACTAGGTTAAAATGTGAGGTATTGGGAAGAGAGGAGATATGATAGCCACTTATCAATTAATAAGAGGATGAAAAAAGTTGATGAGGAGGATTCATTGCTACTAGAAACAGGAATAAAAATGGCCTTTACTTTAAATTAAATTGCATAAGAAGTGGAGCGAATATTACGAAATATTTCGTTACTGAGTGGTAGATAATAGTAAAAAAAAAAAAAAACACAAAAAAAAAAAAAAAAAAAAAATCTTCGACCCCCAATGGTTTTTGCCGATAACCCACTGAGGGTTTGTAAATCTTGCGCAATTAATTTACAGCAGTGAGAGGACACAGGACACCACGAGGACAACCTCTCTACCTGTACTTACAAGCAGGTAACTGTATATACGAACACAACGAGAGTGGAGATTTATTAGAATACTAGGGAATGATGCGCTAACGAAGCTGGACCTTATTTTCACTTTCAACGAGATATATACAAAATTAAATACGGATTGCCGTTGAGAGGTAATGATCACTAACAACACTGTACTAGCTGGTATACACGAGGCTAAAGAAATGATCAGAAAATGAGAAATTTAAGAAACTGATGATCAAGATAGTGACAAAGGACTGAGTAGCTGTCTGACACACGTACTGTGGAACACTATATTAAGGAAATGAGGCTCCAGACAAATTTGTAATAACCTGCAGAAGATACACTAATTACCCGTGAGTCAACATCCAACGAAAAGTAGCAGATGCCAGGAACATAAGTGTACGGAACAGCACAGCACAGAGTCAGTGCTAGAGAACAGTTAGGATAAAGTAAGATCCATAAATTAATATCTGAAGAGTAAGGAGGAAAGCAGAAAAAACAACTTGAACTGGGCAACTCATCCAAGACAAGACAAAGCGGCTTCACAGACACATGAGAAAAAATAAATTTAAATG
>NC_091299.1:7316731-7329231 GCF_038502225.1 Cherax quadricarinatus
TTGAAACACTCGCTTTTTTGTCTCCATGTTGTCTTACAAATGCTTCTTTTCTCTCCAACACCCCATCATTCACTTCTTGTACAACTTCATCTATTAATATGTTTAACAACCGTGGTGACATCACGCATCGCTGTATTGTTGGAAAATAATCTCTTCTACATACCATAACCTGAGTCTCACTGTCCCCATGAAAGCTCTTATCTGTTTTCAGTAACCTACCACCTGTTACATACAGTTGTAACATCTGCCACATTACTCCCCTATCCACCCTATCATATGCCTTTTCCAAATCCATAAATGCAATGAAAACTTCCTTACCTTAAACCATACCACGGGTGGGGACTGAACTCGTGGCGAGTGAGTCATAAAACTCCAGGCCAGCGTGTAACCTACTGGGCCAGCTGGCTACATTAAGATTCAGGCCAGCGTGTAACCTACTGGGCCAGCTGGCTACATTAAGATTCAGGCCAGCGTGTAACCTACTGGGCCAGCTGGCTACATTAAGATTCAGGCCAGCGTGTAACCTACTGGGCCAGCTGGCTACATTAAGATTCAGGCCAGCGTGTAACCTACTGGGCCAGCTGGCTACATTAAGATTCATCCATATAGGTATTTGCATTTGTGGTCACAGTGGGGTCTGTGCTAACCTCTCTATGGTGTATAAATATACCTAGTTGGATGAAGTTTTACGACTCACTCGCCACAAGTTTAATCCCCACCCGTGGTGTGGTTTGTTTGCAATCGTGTCATTACGATTTCGTGAGTCTTCCTTACCTTTATCTAAATATTGTTCACTTATATACTTCAATGTTAATACTTTGTCTACACATCCCCGTACCTTCCTAAAGCCTCCCTGTTCATCTGCAATCCTATTCGCCATCTTACTCCTAATTCTTTCAATAATAACTCTACCATACACTTTACCTGGTATACTTAGCAGGCTTATTCCAATAAAATTCTCAGTCTTTTATCCTCTTTTTCTTTATACAAAGTAACTATGCAATCTCTGCCAGTCCCTAGGTACCTTCCCCTCTTTAATAGATTTATTGAACAAAATCACCAACCACTCCAAAACTATATCCCCACCTGCTTTTAACATTTATGCTTCTCATTTCCACACAGCCTCATGCATCTCCATACTCACATTTGGCTCTTCCTCACTTCTAAAAAATATTATACCTCCCTGGCCAATGCATGACACCACTGCATCTCTTTATCAACATTTAACAGTTCCTCAAAATGTTCCTGCCATCTTCCCAATACTCCCACCTCCCTCTCTAATAACTCCCCTCTTTTGCTTTTAACGGTTAAATTCATTCATTCCCAAGACCTTATCAACTTATTTATCTCATTCCAAATTTTTTTCTTAGTCTCAGGAAAATTTGTTTACAAAACCTCACCCACTCTCTTATTTGCTCTCCTTCTATATTCTCTCACCCCTCTTTTAACTTCTATTTTATTCTCTGTATACTCTACCTACCTACCTAGGGTCAGAACGAAAAAAATATATTTCATTGTTTGTTTATTATTAAGTTGTTGTAAACTTATCTAAAATATATTTAGTTGGATTAGGCTAAATTAAATTGCGCTTGTTATAATAACATTAGGTAAGTTTTCTCATTTTTTTTGGTACAAAATTATTAATTTTTACATTAATATAAATGAAAAAAATATATCTTTCAACGTATACGAGAAAATTTTAGAAAGGACTTAATTTTAAACGAGTTCTTGCTAATTGACCAATTTTACCTATTCGGCACGACGTATATATTGTAGTATATACAGTATATAAACTCATTCATACATACATACGCAAATACGCACACGACATGCTCAAGCTTAGTCTTGAACTCAGTCTTCAAGATTTATCTGGAAACTGGAAAATCTACGTCACAAGGTGGCCAGTGAGATTCCAAGGTGTTCACTGAGGTCCCAAGCTAACACATGTGTAGCTTTTGTAATAAGGCAGGTGTAGTATGTATTTGCTGGCAGTGTTATGGCCCTTATGTAATTAGACACTGACTAGTTTCCTTAATGTTATTTAATGGTCTGTGATTTCCCATGGCTACAAGTGACCTGCTACCCCGTGTAGGTGGCTGTGGGTCGTCCCGCTACCCCGTGTAGGTGGCTGTGGGTCGTCCCGCTACCCCGTGTAGGTGGCTGTGGGTCGTCCCGTGTATATATACTTTGGATGGTGTTAAGAGGATTATATACGACATCATTAATTTGAGAGTTAAAAAACTGGTCTTGGAGCAGGTCAGTTAAAGAATCTTGTAAATATAGCCAGAGCTTCACACACACACACACACACACACACACACACACACACACACACACACACACACACACACACACACACACACACACACACACACATTCCACCCCTGCAACCACAAATAGGTGAGTACACTGGAAGACAGGAGAGTTAGGGGGGATATGATAATGACATATAAAATACTGAGAGGTATAGGCAAGGTGGACAGACAGGATGTTCCAGAGATGGGACACAGCAACGAGGGGTCACAGTTGGAAGCTGAAGACTCAGATGAACCACAGGGATGTTAGGAAGTATTTCTTCAGTCACAGAGTTGTCAGGAAGTGGAATAGCCTGGGTAGTGATGTAGTGGAGGCAGGTTCCATACATAGCTTTGAGAAGAAGTATGATAAAGCTCACGGAGTGGGAAGAGTGACCAGGTAGCGACCAGTTGAAGAGGCGGGGCTAGGAGCTGTGACTCGACCCCCGCAACTACAACTAGATGAGTACAACTAGGCGAGTACACACACACACACACAGGAGACTGTCATACATAGGACAGACTGGTAGCAATTTAATACTAGAAAGTCTAAATACAGAACGTCTTTTAGATATGCAATAGAAAGTTCAGGAATTTTTCACAAAGCAAGAACCATACTCATAATATTACGTGGGAAGCTAAGTCTTTGACATATAGTGTTGAACCGGATATATGGTATGTCTGCCCAACACGGTGTTGAGAATGAAAAGTACCAGAGGCCCTCATTATTTAATCCTCATGTCATTCCCCTAAATTAATACAATTATAACCATCTGAGAATACTGACTTTTCCCTGTCCTCTGCAAGGGGGGTGCACCTCTATAAGGATTCTGCATCCAGGGTTGAAAAATACCTGGTTTTATCAGATAGTTTAAACTCATTAACTTCCAGCAGTCCACACAGAGGTAATTAGTGTTGTGAAGCTTCTTAACAAGCACCTCAGGTGAGAGTCATGGTGACGAGCTTGGTTTACTTACATTATATCTCCCATTACTTGATACTCCTCAGTAATCATCCTCTTAGTATTCCCTGTGGGTCTCCACTGGTGGGTTTGGACTAATAAGCCATCACCTGAGTAAGCTGACTCTTCCATCAACTGACTAGAGTCTCTGGGGAAAGTTTCTCAGGACAGACCTCATTAATTTCCTCTCGGGAGCTGTCAAGCTATTTAAATTTAACCCCGGATATCTTTTTCCTCCACATTTTCCTCCACATTTTTTTAGAGGCGACATTATCATCCGCAATACTAGGTTCCCTGGATACAGTATAACAGAACTAGCTTCGGTTACTTGGTCAAGTTCCGCAATTATGTCACTAGTAAATTATCCCTACTTACGGCAATTCATGACCACCGTGGAATCTTAAGGACTCCCCAGTCAGGATAATTACTGGAAGAAGATTACCTCTTTTAATTTTTTCTGTCTCGGAGATCTGGGATAAGTGATGAGGCACTAAAAACGAGTTTAGTTGTCCAGCTGCTGGGTAGGTCGCTCCTAGTTTCACCTTCCCTGACACTGGGAATTTGATAAATATTAATGTACGGTGTGGACATACCTGGTGATGCAGTTCAAGAGCTACACAGTCTAGGACTGGGAGGTAGTTCTGGTCAGTTGGGGCTGGGAGGTAGTTCTGGTCAGTGGGGGCTGGGAGATAGTTCTGGTCAGTGGGGGCTGGGAGGTAGTTTTGGTCAGTTGGGGCTGGGACGTAGTTCTGGTCAGTGGGGACTGGGAGGTAGTTCTGGTCAGTTGGGGCTGGGAGGTAGTTCTGGTCAGTTGGGGCTGGGAGGTAGTTCTGGTCAGTTGAGGCTGGGAGGTAGTTCTGGTCAGTGGGGGCTGGGAGGTAGTTCTGGTCAGTGGGGGCTGGGAGGTATTTCTGGTCAGTGGGGGCTGGGAGGTAGTCCTGGTCAGTGAGGGCTGGGAGGTAGTTCTGGTTAGTGGGGGCTGGGAGGTAGTTCTGGTCAGTGGGGGCTGGGAGGTACTTCTGGTCAGTGGGAGCTGGGAGGTATTTCAGGTCAGTGGGGGCTGGGAGGTAGTTCTGGTCAGTGGGGGCTGGGAGGTAGTTCTGGCCAGTGGGGGCTGGGAGGTAGTTATGGTTAGTGGGGGCTGGGAGGTAGTTCTGGTCAGTGGTGGCTGGGAGGTAGTTCTGGTCAGTGGGGGCTGGGAGGTAGTTCTGGCCAGTGGGGGCTGGGAGGTAGTTCTGGTCAGTGGGAGCTGGGAGGTTGTTCTGGTCAGTGGGAGCTGGGAGGTATTTCAGGTCAGTGGGGGCTGGGAGGTAGTTCTGGTCAGTGGGGGCTGGGAGATAGTTCTGGTCAGTGGGGGCTGGGAGGTAGTTCTGGTCAGTGGGGGCTGGTAGGTAGTTCTGGTCAGTGGGGGCTGGGGGGTAGTTCCGATCAGTGGGAGCTGGGAGGTAGTTCTGGTCAGTGGGGGCTGGGAGGTAATTCTGGTCAGTGGGGGCTGGGAGATAGTTCTGGACAGTGGGGGCCGGGAGGTAGTTCTGGTCAGTGGGGACTGGGAGGTAGTTCTGGTCAGTGGGGGCTGGGAGGTAGGTCTGGTCAGTGGGGGCTGGGAGGTAGTTCCGGTCAGTGGGAGCTGGGAGGTAGTTCTGGTCAGTGGGGGCTGGGAGGCAGTTCTGGTCAGTGGGGGCTGGGAGGTAGTTCTTGTCAGTGGAGGCTGGGAGGTAGTTCTGGTCAGTGGGGCTGGGAGGTAGTTCTGGTCAGTGGGGGCTGGGAGGTAGTTCTGGTCAGTAGGAGCTGGGAGGTAGTTCTGGTTAGTGGGTGCTGGGAGGTAGTTCGGGTCAGTGGGGGCTGGGAGGTAGTTCTGGTCAGTGGGAGCTGGGAGGTAGTTCTGGTTAGTGGGGGCTGGGAGGTAGTTCTGGTCAGTGGGGGCTGGGAGGTCGTTCTGATCACTGGGGGCTGGGAGGTAGTTCTGGTAAGTGGGAGCTGGGAGGTAGTTCTGGTCAGTGGGGGCTGGGAGGTAGTTCTGGTCAGTGGGGGCTGGGAGGTAGTTCTGGTCAGTGGGCGCTGGGAGGTAGTTCTGGTCAGAGGGGGCTGGGAGGTAGTTCTGGTCAGTGGGAGCTATGAGGTAGTTCTGGTCAGTGGTGGCTGGGAGGTAGTTCTGGACAGTGGGTGCTGGGAGGTAGTTCTGGTCAGTGGTGGCTGGGAGGTAGTTCTGGTCAGTGGGGGCTGGGAGGTAGTTCTGGTCAGTGGGGGCTGGGAGGTAGTTCTGGTCAGTGGTGGCTGGGAGGTAGTTCTGGTCAGTGGGGGCTGGTAGCTAGTTCTGGCCAGTGGAGGCTGGGACGTAGTTCTGGTCAGTAGGAGCTGGGAGGTAGTTCTGGTCAGTGGGAGCTGGGAGGTAGTTCTGGTCAGTGGGGGCTGGGAGGTAGTTCTGGTCAGTGGGAGCTGGGAGGTAGTTCTGGTCAGTGGGGGCTGGGAGATAGTTCTGGTCAGTGGGGCTGGGAGGTAGGTCTGGTCAGTAGGGGCTGGGAGGTAGTTCTGGTCAGTGGGGGCTGGGAGGTAGTTTGGTTAGTGGGGGCTGGGAGGTAGTTCTGGCCAGTGGGGCTGGGAGGTAGTTCTGGTCAGTGGGGGCTGGGAGGTAGTTCTGGTCAGTGGGGGCTGGGAGATAGTTCTGGTCAGTGGGAGCTGGGAGGTAGTTCTGGTCAGTGGGGGCTGGGAGGTAGTTCTGGTCAGTGGGAGCTGGGAGGTAGTTCTGGTCAGTGGGGGCTGGGAGGTAGTTATGGCCAGTGGGGGCTGGGAGGTAGTTCTGGTTAGTGGGGGCTGGGAGGTAGTTCTGGTTAGTGGGGGCTGGGAGGTAGTTCTGGTCATTGGGGGCTGGGAGGTAGTTCTGGTCAGTTGGGGCTGGGAGGTAGTTCTGGTTAGTGGGGCCTTGGAGTTAGTTCTGCTCAGTGGGGGCTGGGAGGTAGTTCTGGCCAGTGGGGGCTGGAGGTAGTTCTGGTTAGTGGGGGCTGGGAGGTAGTTCTGGTTAGTGGGGGCTGGGAGGTAGTTCTGGCCACTGGGGGCTGGGAGGTAGTTCTGGTTAGTGGGGGCTGGGAGGTAGTTCTGGTCAGTGGTGGCTGGGAGGTAGTTCTGGTTAGTGGGAGCTGGGAGGTAGTTCTTGTCAGTGGGGGCTGAAAGGTAGTTCTGGTCAGTGGGGGCTGGGAAGTAGTTCTGGTTATTTGGGGCTGGGAGGTAGTTCTGGTCAGTGGGGGCTGGGAGGTAGTTCTGGCCAATGGGGGCTGGGAGGTAGTTCTGGTTAGTGGGGGCTGGGAGGTAGTTCTGGTCAGTGGTGGCTGGGAGGTAGTTCTGGTTAGTGGGAGCTGGGAGGTAGTTCTGGTCAGTGGTGGCTGGGAGGTAGTTCTGGTCAGTGGGGGCTGGGAGGTAGTTCTGGTCAGTGGGGGCTGGGAGATAGTTCTGGTCAGTGGGGGCTGGGAGGTAGTTCTGGTCAGTGGGGGCTGGGAGGTAGTTCTGGTCAGTGAGGGCTGGGAGGTAGTTCTGGTCAGTGGGGGCTGGGAGGTAGTTCTGGTTAGTGGGGGCTGGGAGCTAGTTCTGGTCAGTGGGGCTGGGAGGTAGTTCTGGCCAATGGGGGCTGGGAGGTAGTTCTGGTTAGTGGGGCCTGGGAGGTAGTTCTGGTCAGTTGGGGCTGGGAGGTAGTTCTGGTCAGTTGAGGCTGGGAGGTAGTTCTGGTCAGTTGGGGCTGGGAGGTAGTTCTGGTAAGTGGTGGCTGGGAGGTAGTTCTGGTCAGTGGGGGCTGGGAGGTAGTTCTGGTCAGTTGGGGCTGGGAGGTAGTTCTGGTCAGTGGGGGCTGGGAGGTAGTTCTGGTCAGTGGGGGCTGGGAGGTATTTCTGGTCAGTGGGGGCTGGGAGGTAGTTCTGGTCAGTGGGGGCTGGGTGGTAGTTCTGGCCAATGGGGGCTGGGAGGTAGTTCTGGTCAGTGGGGGCTGGGAGGTAGTTGTGGTCAGTGGGGGCTGGGAGGTAGTTGTGGTCAGTGGGGGCTGGGAGGTAGTTCGGGCCAGTGGGGGCTGGGAGGTAGTTCTGGCCAGTGGGGGCTGGGAGGTAGTTATGGTCAGTGGGGGCTGGGAGGTAGTTCTGGTCAGTGGGAGCTGGGAGGTAGTTCTGGTCAGTGGTTGCTGGGAGGTAGTTCTGGTAAGTGGGAGCTGGGAGGTAGTTCTGGTCAGTAGTTGCTGGGAGGTAGTTCTGGTAAGTGGGAGGTAGTTCTGGTAAGTGGGGGCTGGGAGGTAGTTCTGGTCATTGGGGGCTGGGAGGTAATTCTGGTCAGTGGGGGCTGGGAGGTAGTTCTGGTCAGTGGTGGCTGGGAGGTAGTTCTGGTTAGTGGGGGCTGGGAGGTAGTTCTGGTCAGTGGGGGCTGGGAGCTAGTTCTGGTCAGTGGGGACTGGGAGGTAGTTCTGGTCAATGGGGGCTGGGAGGTAGTTCTGGTCAGTGGGGGCTGGGAGGTAGTTCTGGTCAGTGGGGACTGGGAGGTAGTTCTGGTTAGTGGGGCTGGGAGGTAGTTCTGGTCAGTGGGGGCTGGGAGGTAGTTCTGGTCAGTAGGGGCTGGGAGGCAGTTCTGGTCAGTGGGGGCTGGGAGGTAGTTCTGGTCAGTGGGGGCTGGGAGGAAGTTCTGGTCAGTGGTGGCTGGGAGGTAGTTCTGGTCAGTGGGGGCTGGGAGGTAGTTCTGGTCAGTTGGGGCTGGGAGGTAGTTCTGGTCAGTGGGGGCTGGGAGGTAGTTCTGGTCAGTGGGGGCTGGGAAGTAGTTCTGGTCAGTGGGGGCTGGGAGGTAGTTCAGGTCAGTGGGGGCTGGGAGGTAGTTCTGGTCAGTGGGGGCTGGGAGGTAGTTCTGGTCAGTGGGGGCTGGGAGGTAGTTCTGGTCAGTGGTGGCTGGGAGGTAGTTCTGGTCAGTGGGGGCTGGGAGGTAGTTCTGGTCAGTGGGGGCTGGGAGGTAGTTCTGGTCAGTGTGGGCTGGGAGGTAGTTCTGGTCAGTGGGGGCTGGGAGGTAGTTTTGGTCAGTGGTGGCTGGGAGGTAGTTCTGGTCAGTGGGGGCTGGGAGGTAGTTCTGGTCAGTGGTGGCTGGGAGGTAGTTCTGGTCAGTGGGGGCTGGGAGGTAGTTCTGGTCAGTGGGGGCTGGGAGGTAGTTCTGGTCAGTGGGGGCTGGGAGGTAGTTCTGGTCAGTGGGGGCTGGGAGGTAGTTCTGGCCAGTGGGGGCTGGCAGGTAGTTCTGGTCAGTGGGGGCTGGCAGGTAGTTCTGGTCAGTGGGGGCTGGCAGGTAGTTCTGGCCAGTGGGGGCTGGCAGGTAGTTCTGGTCAGTGGGGGCTGGGAGGTAGTTCTGGTCAGTGGGGGCTGGCAGGTAGTTCTGGTCAGTGGGGGCTGGGAGGTAGTTCTGGTCAGTGGGGGCTGGCAGGTAGTTCTGGTCAGTGGGGGCTGGCAGGTAGTTCTGGACAGTGGGGGCTGGGAGGTAGTTCTGGTCAGTGGGGGCTGGCAGGTAGTTCTGGTCAGTGGGGGCTGGCAGGTAGTTCTGGTCAGTGGGGGCTGGGAGGTAGTTCTGGTCAGTGGGGGCTGGCAGGTAGGTCTGGTCAGTGGGGGCTGGCAGGTAGTTCTTGTCAGTGGGGGCTGGCAGGTAGTTCTGGTCAGTGGGGGCTGGCAGGTAGTTCTGGTCAGTGGGGGCGGGCAGGTAGTTCGGGTCAGTGGGGGCTGGGAGGTAGTTCTGGTCAGTGGGGGCTGGCAGGTAGTTCTGGTCAGTGGGGGCTGGCAGGTAGTTCTGGTCAGTGGGGGCTGGCAGGTAGTTCTGGTCAGTGGGGGCTGGCAGGTAGTTCTGGCCAGTGGTGGCTGGCAGGTAGTTCTGGTCAGTGGGGGCTGGTAGGTAGTTCTGGCCAGTGGGGGCTGGCAGGCAGTTCTGGCCAGTGGGGGCTGGCAGGTAGTTCTGGTCAGTGGGGGCTGGCAGGTAGTTCTGGTCAGTGGGGGCTGGCAGGTAGTTCTGGTCAGTGGGGGCTGGCAGGTAGTTCTGGTCAGTGGGGGCTGGCAGGTAGTTCTGGTCAGTGGGGGCTGGGAGGTAGTTCTGGTCAGTGGGGGCTGGCAGGTAGTTCTGGTCAGTGGGACTGGCAGGTAGTTCTGGTCAGTGGTGGCTGGCAGGTAGTTCTTGTCAGTGGGGGCTGGGAGGTAGTTCTGGTCAGTGGGGGCTGGGCAGGTAGTTCTGGTCCGTGGGGGCTGGGAGGTAGTTCTGGTCAGTGGGGGCTGGCAGGTAGTTCTGGTCAGTGGGGGCTGGCAGGTAGTTCTGGTCAGTGGGGGCTGGCAGGTAGTTCTGGTCAGTGGGGGCTGGCAGGTAGTTCTGGTCAGTGGGGGCTGGCAGGTAGTTCTGGTCAGTGGGGGCTGGCAGGTAGTTCTGGTCAGTGGGGGCTGGCAGGTAGTTCTGGCCAGTGGGGGCTGGCAGGTAGTTCTGGTCAGTGGGGGCTGGCAGGTAGTTCTGGTCAGTGGGGGCTGGCAGGTAGTTCTGGCCAGTGGGGGCTGGGAGGTAGTTCTGGTCAGTGGGGGCTGGCAGGTAGTTCTGGTCAGTGGGGGCTGGCAGGTAGTTCTGGTCGGTGGGGGCTGGCAGGTAGTTCTGGCCAGTGGGGGCTGGGAGGTAGTTCTGGTCAGTGGGGGCTGGGAGGTAGTTCTGGTCAGTGGGGGCTGGCAGGTAGTTCTGGTCAGTGGGGGGTGGGAGGTAGTTCTGGTCAGTGGGGGCTGGGAGGTTGTTCTGGTCAGTGGGGGCTGGCAGGTAGTTCTGGTCAGTGGGGGCTGGGAGGTAGTTCTGGTCAGTGGGGGCTGGCAGGTAGTTCTGGTCAGTGGGGGCTGGCAGGTAGTTCTGGTCAGTGGGGGCTGGCAGGTAGTTCTGGTCAGTGGGGGCTGGCAGGTAGTTCTGGTCAGTGGGGGCTGGCATGTAGTCCTGGTCAGTGGGGGCTGGCAGGTAGTTCTGGTCAGTTGGGGCTGGCAGGTAGTTCTGGTCAGTGGGGGCTGGCAGGTAGTTCTGGTCAGTGGGGGCTGGCAGGTAGTTCTGGTCAGTGGGGGCTGGCAGGTAGTTCTTGTCAGTGGGGGCTGGCAGGTAGTTCTGGTCAGTGGGGGCTGGCAGGTAGTTCTGGTCAGTGGAGGCTGGCAGGTAGTTCTTGCCAGTGGAGGCTGGCAGGTAGTTCTTGCCAGTGGGGGCTGGCAGGTAGTTCTGGTCAGTGGAGGCTGGCAGGTAGTTCTTGTCAGTGGGGGCTGGCAGGTAGTTCTTGCCAGTGGGGGCTGGCAGGTAGTTCTTGCCAGTGGGGGCTGGCAGGTAGTTCTGGCCAGTGGGGGCTGGCAGGTAGTTCTGGCCAGTGGGGGCTGGCAGGTAGTGATATATCCTCATATATACCATTTATATTACTAATTTTTTTAAGGTAAAAATCAAGAGTTTGTTAAAATCTATAAAATCAGGCAATTTTACTTTAATTTTACGTATTTTAACCCACTATGTCTTAATTTCACTGGAGAAAATTAAAATTCCTGGCCCCCCCCAAAAAAAAAACTATGCAAATTTGCCCCTCATATAGTTTGCGAGCCGACTGTATCTCTCTCACTATCCACTCCATGACCCCTATGGATTTAAAGCTTCCCTCTACAATAAAACAAATAGTGTTTTTAATACTTGACGAATTACTAGTGAAATAAGTTCGTAGTTAAGGTCGTGTATGGTAGCGGTAGTGAAACACAAGATGTTTAACAAGGGTCAAGAGGAGGCTGGCGGCGGAGGATCCTGTACGGTCGGTCGCTCTCTCAGTGATCTCAGGCGATTGGAACGCCTCAGTGTCGAGATATAGTGTTACAGTGTCCAGTGAAGGATGTTGCGTTGTAGCAGTGTGTTTGTGGTGTTGTGGCAGTGTGTTTAGTGGTGTTGTGGCAGTGTGTTTGTGGTGTTGCAGCAGTGTGTTTGTGGTGTTGTGCCAGTGTGTTTAGTGGTGTTGTGGCAGTGTGTTTGTGGTGTTGTAGCAGTGTTAGTGTTGTTGTAGCACTCTGTTAGTGTTGTAGCACTGTGTTAGTGGTGTTGTAGCAGTGTGTTTGTGGTGTTGTAGCAGTGTGTTTGTGGTGTTGTGGCAGTGTGTTTAGTGGTGTTGTGGCAGTGTGTTTGTGGTGCTGTAGCAGTGTTAGTGTTGTTGTAGCAGTGTTAGTGGTGTTGTGGCAGTGTGTTTGTGGTGGTGTGGCAGTGTGTTTTGTGGTGTTGTGGCAGTGTGTTTAGTGGTGTTGTGGCAGTGTGTTTGTGGTGGTGTGGCAGTGTGTTTTGTGGTGTTGTGGCAGTGTGTTTAGTGGTGTTGTGGCAGTGTGTTTGTGGTGGTGTGGCAGTGTGTTTTGTGGTGTTGTAGCAGTGTGTTTGTGGTGTTGTAGCAGTGTGTTTGTGGTGTTGTAGCAGTGTGTTTGTGGTGTTGTGGCAGTGTGTTTAGTGGTGTTGTGGCAGTGTGTTTGTGGTGTTGTAGCAGTGTGTTTGTGGTGTTGCGGCAGTGTGTTTGTGGTGCTGTAGCAGTGTTAGTGTTGTTGTAGCAGTGTGTTAGTGGTGTTGTAGCAGTGTTAGTGTTGTTGTAGCAGTGTGTTAGTGGTGTTGTAGCAGTGTTAGTGGTGTTGTAGCAGTGTGTTAGTGGTGTTGTAGCAGTGTGTTAGTGGTGTTGTAGCAGTGTTAGTGTTGTTGTAGCAGTGTGTTAGTGGTGTTGTAGCAGTGTGTTAGTGGTGTTGTAGCAGTGTTAGTGTTGTTGTAGCAGTGTGTTAGTGGTGTTGTAGCAGTGTTAGTGTTGTTGTAGCAGTGTGTTAGTGGTGTTGTAGCAGTGTTAGTGTTGTTGTAGCAGTGTGTTAGTGGTGTTGTAGCACTGTGTTAGTGGTGTTGTAGCAGTGTTAGTGTTGTTGTAGCAGTGTGTTAGTGGTGTTGTAGCAGTGTTAGTGTTGTTGTAGCAGTGTGTTAGTGGTGTTGTAGCAGTGTGTAGTGGTGTTGTAGCAGTGTGTTAGTGGTGTTTTATCAGTTTGTTAGTGGTGTTGTAGCAGTGTGTTAGTGGTGTTGTAGCAGTGTGTTAGTGGTGTTGTAGCAGTGTGTTAGTGGTGTTGTAGCAGTGTGTTAGTGGTGTTGTAGCAGTGTGTTAGTGGTGTTGTAGCAGTGTGTTAGTGGTGTTGTAGCTGTGTGTTAGTGGTGTTGTAGCAGTGTGTTAGTGGTGTTGTAGCAGTGTGTTAGTGGTGTTGTAGCAG
>NC_091299.1:7334231-7354231 GCF_038502225.1 Cherax quadricarinatus
TTGGACTTTCTCTATTCTTTCAGAGTGGTTGTTTTGCACATATATATATATATATATATATATATATATATATATATATATATATATATATATATATATATATATATATATATATATATATATATATATTGTCGTGCCGAATAGGCAGAACTTGCGATCTTGGCTTAAATAGCAACGCTCATCTTGCCATATAGGACAAGTGAAAATTTGTATATGCAATAATTTCGCCAAAATCATTCTGAACCTAACGAAAAAAATATATTTGATTGTGTTTGTTTAGTACTAAATTTTTGTAAACGTATTTAAAATATATTTAATTGGGTTAGGCTAAAATAAACTGCTCTTGTTATAATAAGGTTAGGTAAGTTTTCTAAGATTCTTTTGGTGCAATGTTAAAAATTTTTACATTAATATTAATGAAAAAAATATATCTTTAAACCTATAAGAGAAAATTTCAGAAAGAACTTAATTATGAATGAGGTCTTGCTAATTGACCAGTTTTGCATATTCGGCACGACATATATATATATATATATATATATATATATATATATATATATATATATATATATATATATATATATATATATATATATATATATATATATATATAGGATCACATTATATTGCTTATGTGGTGTTTATTTTTCCATTGCGTCGGTATTTTATACCCTTTATTTCCAAGGGTAAAGAGGTTTTGTTGCATTTATGAATTTTTAAAAGGCGTATCATAGGGTGGATAGTGAGGCTCAGGTTAGAGTATGTAGGAAAGAGGGAGATTATTTCCCAGTAAAAGTAGGCCTTAGATAGGGATATGTGATGTCACCATGGTTTTTCAGTATATTTATAGATGGGGTTGTAAGAAGAGTGATGCTTGGGTGTTGGCAAAAGGTGTGGGGTTAAAAGATAAAGAATCTAACACAGTGGTAGTTGTTACAGTTGCTCTTTGCTGATGACACTGTGCTTTTGGGAGATTCTGAAGTTGCAGAGGTTGGTTGATGAGTTTGGTAGGGTATGTAAAAGAAGAAAATTAAAAGTGAATACAGGAAAGAGTAAGGTTACGAGCATAACAGGAAATTAGGTGACGAAAGATTGGATATTAGATTGGAGGGAGAGAGTATGGAGGAGGTGAATGTATTCAGATAGTTAGGAGTGGACGTGTCAGCAGATGGGTCTATGAAAGATGAGGTGAATCATAGAATTGACGAGGGGAAAAGGTGAGTGGTACACCGAGGACTTTGTGGAGACGAAGAACTTTGTCCATGAAAGCAAAGAGGGGAATGTATGAGAGTATAGTTATACCAACGCTCTTGTATGGGTGTGAAACATGGGTTGTGAATTTTGCAACAAGGAGAAGGCTGGAGGCAGTGGAGATGTCTATGTCTGAGGGCAATGTATGGTGCGAATATAATGCAGAGAATCCATAGTTTGGAAATTACAAGGAGGTGCGGGATTACCAAAACTATTATCCAGAGGGCTGAGGAGGGGTTATTGAGGTGGTTCGGAGATGTAGAGAGATGGAACAAAATAGTGACTGCGAGAGTGTATAAATCTGTAGTGAAGGGAAGGCGGGATAGGGGTCGGCCTAGGAAAGGTTGGAGGGAGGGGATAAAGAAGGTTTTGTATGCGAGAGGCTTGGACTTCCAGCAGGCATGCGTGAATGTGTTAGATAGGAGCAAATAGAGACAGATGGTTTTTCGGACTTGACGCCTGTTTGCGAATTGTTAAGCATTTCAAATCTCTTTCGTTGTCCACTGCATGTGGCAGGATTCGATGAAATAACATTCAAAACGAGCTTGGTGCCCGGGGGTATAGGGTAACATCGCTTAGCTTCGGCTAAGCGCCCATACTTATCTTGGGTCTAGCTCAGTGGTAAAGTAGTGTGGACTCTGATACAGAGTTAGCAGGTTCGAGTCCTGCTGTGGACATAGAGACAATGTAAATAATTTCGCCTGTTTGCGAATTGTTAATATATATATATATATATATATATATATATATATATATATATATATATATATATATATATATATATATATATATATATATATATATATATATATATATATATATATATATTTTATTATCACACTGGCCGATTCCCACCAAGGCAGGGTGGCCCGAAAAAGAAAAACTTTCACCATCATTCACTCCATCACTGTCTTGCCAGAAGGGTGCTTTACACTACAGTTTTTAAACTGCAACATTAACACCCCTCCTTCAGAGTGCAGGCACTGTACTTCCCATCTCCAGGACTCAAGTCCGGCCTGCCGGTTTCCCTGAACCCCTTCATAAATGTTACTTTGCTCACACTCCAACAGCACGTCAAGTATTAAAAACCATTTGTCTCCATTCACTCCTATCAAACACGCTCACGCATGCCTGCTGGAAGTCCAAGCCCCTCGCACACAAAACCTCCTTTACCCCCTCCCTCCAACCTTTCCTAGGCCGACCCATACCCCGCCTTCCTTCCACTACAGACTGATACACTCTTGAAGTTATTCTGTTTCGCTCCATTCTCTCCACATGTCCGAACCACCTCAACAACCCTTCCTCAGCCCTCTGGACAACAGTTTTGGTAATCCCGCACCTCCTCCTAACTTCCAAACTACGAATTCTCTGCATTATATTCACACCACACATTGCTCTCAGACATGACATCTCCACTGCCTCCAGCCTTCTCCTCTCTGCAACATTCATCACCCATGCTTCACACCCATATAAGAGCGTTGGTAAAACTATACTCTCATACATTCCCCTCTTTGCCTCCAAGGACAAAGTTCTTTGTCTCCACAGACTCCTAAGTGCACCACTCACCCTTTTCCCCTCATCAATTCTATGATTCACCTCATCTTTCATAGACCCATCCGCTGACACGTCCACTCCCAAATATCTGAATACATTCACCTCCTCCATACTCTCTCCCTCCAATCTGATATCCAATCTTTCATCACCTAATCTTTTTGTTATCCTCATAACCTTACTCTTTCCTGTATTCACTTTCAATTTTCTTCTTTTGCACACCCTACCAAATTCATCCACCAATCTCTGCAACTTCTCTTCAGAATCTCCCAAGAGCACAGTGTCATCAGCAAAGAGCAACTGTGACAACTCCCACTTTATGTGTGATTCTTTATCTTTTAACTCCACGCCTTTTGCCAAGACCCTCGCATTTACTTCTCTTACAACCCCATCTATAAATATATTAAACAACCACGGTGACATCACACATCCTTGTCTAAGGCCTACTTTTACTGGGAAATAATTTCCCTCTTTCCTACATACTCTAACTTGAGCCTCACTGTCCTCGTAAAAACTCTTCACTGCTTTCAGTAACCTACCTCCTACACCATACACCTGCAACATCTGCCACATTGCCCCCCTATCCACCCTGTCATACGCCTTTTCCAAATCCATAAATGCCACAAAGACCTCTTTAGCCTTATCTAAATACTGTTCACTTATATGTTTCACTGTAAACACCTGGTCCACACACCCCCTACCTTTCCTAAAGCCTCCTTGTTCATCTGCTATCCTATTCTCCGTCTTACTCTTAATTCTTTCAATAATAACTCTACCATACACTTTGCCAGGTATCTCAACAGACTTATCCCCCTATAATTTTTGCACTCTCTTTTATCCCCTTTGCCTTTATACAAAGGAACTATGCATGCTCTCTGCCAATCCCTAGGTACCTTACCCTCTTCCATACATTTATTAAATAATTGCACCAACCACTCCAAAACTATATCCCCACCTGCTTTTAACATTTCTATCTTTATTCCATCAATCCCGGCTGCCTTACCCCCTTTCATTTTACCTACTGCCTCACGAACTTCCCCCACACTCACAACTGGCTCTTCCTCACTCCTACAAGATGTTGTTCCTCCTTGCCCTATACACGAAATCACAGCTTCCCTATCTTCATCAACATTTAACAATTCCTCAAAATATTCCCTCCATCTTCGCAATACCTCTAACTCTCCATTTAATAACTCTCCTCTCCTATTTTTAACTGACAAATCCATTTGTTCTCTAGGCTTTCTTAACTTGTTAATCTCACTCCAAAACTTTTTCTTATTTTCAACAAAATTTGTTGATAACATCTCACCCACTCTCTCATTTGCTCTCTTTTTACATTGCTTCACCACTCTCTTAACCTCTCTCTTTTTCTCCATATACTCTTCCCTCCTTGCATCACTTCTACTTTGTAAAAACTTCTCATATGCTAACTTTTTCTCCCTTACTACTCTCTTCACATCATCATTCCACCAATCGCTCCTCTTCCCTCCTGCACCCACTTTCCTGTAACCACAAACTTCTGCTGAACACTCTAACACTACATTTTTAAACCTACCCCATACCTCTTCGACCCCATTGCCTATGCTCTCATTAGCCCATCTATCCTCCAATAGCTGTTTATATCTTACCCTAACTGCCTCCTCTTTTAGTTTATAAACCTTCACCTCTCTCTTCCCTGATGCTTCTATTCTCCTTGTATCCCATCTACCTTTTACTCTCAGTGTAGCTACAACTAGAAAGTGATCTGATATATCTGTGGCCCCTCTATAAACATGTACATCCTGAAGTCTACTCAACAGTCTTTTATCTACCAATACATAATCCAACAAACTACTGTCATTTCGCCCTACATCATATCTTGTATACTTATTTATTCTCTTTTTCTTAAAATATGTATTACCTATAACTAAACCCCTTTCTATACAAAGTTCAGTCAAAGGGCTCCCATTATCATTTACACCTGGCACCCCAAACTTACCTACCACACCCTCTCTAAAAGTTTCTCCTACTTTAGCATTCAGGTCCCCTACCACAATTACTCTCTCACTTGGTTCAAAGGCTCCTATACATTCACTTAACATCTCCCAAAATCTCTCTCTCTCCTCTGCATTCTTCTCTTCTCCAGGTGCATACACGCTTATTATGACCCACTTCTCGCATCCAACCTTTACTTTAATCCACATAATTCTTGAATTTACACATTCATATTCTCTTTTCTCCTTCCATAACTTATCATTCAACATTACTGCTACCCCTTCCTTTGCTCTAACTCTCTCAGATACTCCAGATTTAATCCCATTTATTTCCCCCCACCGAAACTCCCCTACCCCCTTCAGCTTTGTTTCGCTTAGGGCCAGGACATCCAACTTCTTTTCATTCATAACATCAGCAATCATCTGTTTCTTGTCATCCGCACTACATCCACGCACATTTAAGCATCCCAGTTTTATAAAGTTTTTCTTCTTCTCTTTTTTAGTAAATGTCTACAGGAGAAGGGGTTACTAGCCCATTGCTCCCGGCATTTTAGTCGCCTCATACGACACGCATGGCTTACGGAGGAAAGATTCTTTTCCACTTCCCCATGGACAATAGAAGAAATAAAGAGGAACAAGAGCTATTTAGAAAAAGGAGAAAAACCTAGATGTATGTATATGTATATGCATGTGCGTGTCTGTGAAGTGTGACCAAAGTGTAAGTTGGAGTAGCAAGATATCCCTGTTATCTAGCGTGTTTATGAGACAGGAAAAGAAACCAGCAATCCTACCATCATGTAAAACAGTTACAGGTTTCTGTTTCACAGTCATCTGGCAGGACGGTAGTCCTTCCCTGGGTGGTTGCTGTCTACCAACCTACTATATATATATATATATATATATATATATATATATATATATATATATATATATATATATATATATATATATATATATATATATATATGTATATATATATATATATATATATATATATATATATATATATATATATATATATATATATATATATATATATATATATATATATATATATATATATATATATATATATGCCGAATATGTAAAACTGGTCAATTAGCAAGAACTCGTTTAAAATTAAGACCTTTCTAAAATTTTCTCTTATACGTTTCAAGTTATATTTTTTTCATTAATGTTAATTTAAATTTTTTTAATTTTGCACTAAAAGAATCTTAGAAAACTTACCTAACCTTATTATAACAAGAGTAATTTATTTTAGCCTAACCCGACTAAATATATTTTAGATTTGTTTAAAATAATTTAATACTAAACAAACACAGTGAAATATATTTTTTTCCTTAGGTTCAGAATGATTTTGGCGAAATTATTGCATACACAAATTTTCGCTTGTCCTATATGGCAAGATGAGCGTTGCTATTTAAGCCAAGATCGCAAGTTCTGCCTATTCGGCACGACATATATATATATATATATATATATATATATATATATATATATATATATATATATATATATATATATATATAATAATTATTATTAAAGAAAGAACGTTCACTGCTAATTGATGATTTTGATTCGACTCTTTTTTTTTTTTTTTTTTTGTTTAAAGTCTCGTGTTTTTGTTGAGATGCGACCCTTGTGTTCTTATTTACCTGTGAATCTTGTGTTTTTGTTTAAAATTGACCCTTTGTGTTAGTCTGTACTCCTGTGTATGTTTGTGTTCCTTGGAGCGAGGCAGCTGGGCCAGACACCACTCTAGACATTGTGATCATTATATAGTCTTAACTGGTTGCTTCCTCCTTCTGATTCCTCCCACACACCCTCAGCTGACCGTACACCCACATACACACACACACACACACACACACACACACACACACACACACACACACACACACACACACACACACACCAAGGGAATGTCCTACGAAGAAAGGTTGAGGGAAATTGGCCTGACGACGCTGGAGGACAGGAGGGTTAGGGGAGACATGATAACGACATACAAACTACTGCGTGGAATAGATAAGGTGGACAGAGACAGGATGTTCCAGAGATGAGACACAGAAACAAGGGGTCACAATTGGAAGCTGAAGACTCAGACGAGTCAAAGGGATGTTAGGAAGTACTTCTCAGTCATAGAATTGTCAGGAAGTGGAATAGTCCAGCAAGTGATGTAGTGGAGGCAGGAACCATGCATAGCTTTAAGACGAGGTATGACAAAGCTCAGGGAGCAGAGAGAGAGAGAGAGGGGACCTAGCAACGATCAGTGAAGAGGCGGGGCCAGGAGCTGAGTCTCGACCCCTGCAACCACAATTAGGTGAGTACATCAATGAATTATAAAACTGGTGACAAGAGTGGCCTAGAACAGTGTAGGTCAGCAAACACAAAACCTAGCACCCGGCTCCAAGAAAATAACTGTATAGAAAAATGTGGAGGTAGACTTAATAAAGTCAGTAGATACGAAACTTTGCAAGAATGTTAAGAGATGCAGTTTTCCCAAGAGGAGAGATAATAGTGAAGGATTATTATTATTATAATCAAGGGGGAAGCGCTAAACCCGGAGGATTATACAGCGCCTGGGGGGGGGGGATGTGGAAGGCATTCAGGCTTAATTCGGGGAACTGGAGCACAGATCCAATTCCCTAAATCAAGAGCCCCTCACCAACATCAAGGAACCTTCCTTGAGGGGAAATAGTGAAGGAAATAACTAGCTAATGGAGTGATTGGGAATTTTCAGATGACTTGGTAGTTAAATAATATGGATATCTCCGCAAGTCTACCTATGAGGTGTTCCGGGGGTCAACACCCCCACGGCCCAGTCCTTGACCAGGCCTTCCAGTGGATCAGGGCCTGATCAACCAGGCTATTACCGCTGGCCACAAGTAGTCCAACATACGAACAACAGCCCGGCTGACTGGGTACTGATCCTCGTTCTCTCCTCCAAGAGTTGCACGGTGTGCACCTCTTGGAGCAATTTTGAGTAAATAGGGATGTACCAAAACTGTTAATCGAAGATGAGTTGAACCCCAGTAAAATACACCGGGAAAATGAATCTCAAAACTGGTGGATCACGAACATGATGAGTCATCTTCATAGTCTTCACTTGGGACCACGGAAATGAATTCCTTAGTTGAGGGACTAAGTCAGGAAGACCGTCCCATGTCACCACGTCAGAGAACTAGCGAGAAGTGGCGCTACTAATACGTTACACCAAGTATATTTCACCAGGTATATTTCACCAGGTATATTACACCAAGTATATTACACCAAGTATATTACACCAAGTATATTACACCAGGTATATTACACCAAGTATATTACACCAGGTATATTTCACCAGGTATATTACACCAAGTATATTACACCAAGTATATTACACCAAGTATATTACACCAGGTATATTACACCAAGTATATTACACCAAGTATATTACACCAAGTATATTACACCAGCTATATTACACCAAGTATATTACACCAAGTATATTACACCAGGTATATTACACCAAGTATATTACACCAAGTATATTACACCAAGTATATTACACCAAGTATATTACACCAGGTATATTACACCAAGTATATTACACCAGGTATATTACACCAAGTATAATACACCAAGTATATTACACCAGGTATATTACACCAAGTATATTACACCAAGTATATTACACCAAGTATATTACACCAAGTATATTACACCAGGTATATTACACCAAGTATATTACACCAGGTATATTACACCAAGTATATTACACCAAGTATATTACACCAGGTATATTACACCAAGTATATTACACCAAGTATATTACACCAAGTATATTACACCAGGTATATTACACCAAGTATATTACACCAAGTATATTACACCAGGTATATTACACCAAGTATATTACACCAAGGTATATTACACCAAGTATATTACACCAAGTATATTACACCAAGTATATTACACCAGGTATATTTCACCAGGTATATTACACCAGGTATATTACACCAAGTATATTACACCAGGTATATTACACCAAGTATATTACACCAGGTATATTTCACCAGGTATATTACACCAGGTATATTACACCAAGTATATTACACCAGGTATATTTCACCAGGTATATTACACCAAGTATATTACACCAAGTATATTACACCAAGTATATTACACCAGGTATATTACACCAGGTATATTACACCAGGTATATTACACCAGGTATATTACACCAAGTATATTACACCAAGTATATTACACCAAGTATATTACACCAGGTATATTACACCAGGTATATTACACCAGGTATATTTCACCAGGTATATTACACCAGGTATATTACACCAAGTATATTACACCAGGTATATTACACCAGGTATATTACACCAGGTATATTACACCAAGTATATTACACCAAGTATATTACACCAGGTATATTTCACCAGGTATATTACACCAGGTATATTACACCAGGTATATTACACCAGGTATATTACACCAGGTATATTACACCAGGTATATTACACCAGGTATATTACACCAGGTATATTACACCAGGTATATTACACCAGGTATATTACACCAAGTATATTACACCAGGTATATTTCACCAGGTATATTACACCAGGTATATTTCACCAGGTATATTACACCAGGTATATTACACCAGGTATATTACACCAGGTATATTACACCAGGTATATTACACCAAGTATATTACACCAGGTATATTACACCAAGTATATTACACCAGGTATATTTCACCAGGTATATTACACCAAGTATATTACACCAAGTATATTACACCAAGTATATTACACCAAGTATATTACACCAAGTATATTACACCAAGTATATTACACCAGGTATATTTCACCAGGTATATTACACCAAGTATATTACACCAAGTATATTACACCAGGTATATTACACCAAGTATATTACACCAGGTATATTACACCAGGTATATTACACCAGGTATATTACACCAAGTATATTACACCAAGTATATTACACCAGGTATATTACACCAAGTATATTACACCAAGTATATTACACCAGGTATATTACACCAAGTATATTTCACCAGGTATATTTCACCAGGTATATTACACCAAGTATATTACACCAAGTATATTACACCAGGTATATTACACCAAGTATATTACACCAAGTATATTTCACCAGGTATATTTCACCAGGTATATTACACCAAGTATATTACACCAAGTATATTACACCAAGTATATTACACCAGGTATATTACATCAAGTATATTACACCAGGTATATTACATCAAGTATATTACACCAAGTATATTTCACCAGGTATATTTCACCAGGTATATTACACCAAGTATATTACACCAAGTATATTACACCAAGTATATTACACCAGGTATATTACATCAAGTATATTACACCAGGTATATTACATCAAGTATATTACACCAAGTATATTACACCAAGTATATTACACCAGGTATATTACACCAAGTATATTTCACCAGGTATATTTCACCAGGTATATTACACCAAGTATATTACACCAAGTATATTACACCAAGTATATTACACCAGGTATATTACACCAAGTATATTACACCAAGTATATTACACCAAGTATATTACACCAAGTATATTACACCAGGTATATTACACCAAGTATATTACACCAGGTATATTACACCAAGTATATTACACCAAGTATATTACACCAAGTATATTACACCAAGTATATTACACCAAGTATATTACACCAAGTATATTACACCAAGTATATTACACCAAGTATATTACACCAGGTATATTACACCAGGTATATTACACCAGGTATATTACACCAAGTATATTACACCAGGTATATTACACCAAGTATATTACACCAAGTATATTACACCAGGTATATTACACCAAGTATATTACACCAAGTATATTACACCAAGTATATTACACCAAGTATATTACACCAAGTATATTACACCAAGTATATTACACCAGGTATATTACACCAAGTATATTACACCAGGTATATTACACCAGGTATATTACACCAAGTATATTACACCAAGTATATTACACCAGGTATATTACACCAAGTATATTACACCAAGTATATTACACCAAGTATATTACACCAAGTATATTACACCAAGTATATTACACCAAGTATATTACACCAGGTATATTACACCAGGTATATTACACCAAGTATATTACACCAGGTATATTACACCAGGTATATTACACCAAGTATATTACACCAAGTATATTACACCAAGTATATTACACCAGGTATATTACACCAAGTATATTACACCAGGTATATTACACCAGGTATATTACACCAGGTATATTACACCAGGTATATTACACCAGGTATATTACACCAGGTATATTACACCAAGTATATTACACCAAGTATATTACACCAGGTATATTACACCAGGTATATTACACCAGGTATATTACACCAGGTATATTACACCAAGTATATTACACCAAGTATATTACACCAAGTATATTACACCAGGTATATTACATCAAGTATATTACACCAAGTATATTACACCAAGTATATTACACCAGGTATATTACACCAAGTATATTACACCAAGTATATTTCACCAGGTATATTACACCAGGTATATTACACCAGGTATATTACACCAAGTATATTACACCAAGTATATTACACCAAGTATATTACACCAGGTATATTACACCAAGTATATTACACCAGGTATATTACACCAAGTATATTACACCAGGTATATTACACCAGGTATATTACACCAGGTATATTACACCAAGTATATTACACCAAGTATATTACACCAGGTATATTGCATCAAGTATATTACACCAAGTATATTACACCAAGTATATTACACCAGGTATATTACACCAAGTATATTACACCAAGTATATTTCACCAGGTATATTTCACCAGGTATATTACACCAAGTATATTACACCAAGTATATTACACCAGGTATATTACACCAAGTATATTACACCAAGTATATTACACCAGGTATATTACACCAAGTATATTACACCAAGTATATTACACCAAGTATATTACACCAAGTATATTACACCAGGTATATTACACCAGGTATATTACACCAGGTATATTACACCAAGTATATTACACCAAGTATATTACACCAAGTATATTACACCAGGTATATTATACCAAGTATATTACACCAAGTATATTACACCAGGTATATTACACCAAGTATATTACACCAGGTATATTACACCAAGTATATTACACCAAGTATATTACACCAGGTATATTACACCAAGTATATTACACCAAGTATATTACACCAAGTATATTACACCAAGTATATTACACCAGGTATATTACACCAAGTATATTACACCAGGTATATTACACCAAGTATAATACACCAAGTATATTACACCAAGTATATTACACCAAGTATATTACACCAAGTATATTACACCAAGTATATTACACCAGGTATGTTACACCAAGTATATTACACAAGGTATATTACACCAAGTATATTACACCAGGTATATTACACCAGGTATATTACACCAAGTATATTACACCAAGTATATTACACCAGGTATATTACACCAAATATATTACACCAAGTATATTACACCAAGTATATTACACCAAGTATATTACACCAAGTATATTACACCAGGTATATTACACCAAGTATATTACACCAGGTATATTACACCAGGTATATTACACCAAGTATATTACACCAAGTATATTACACCAAGTATATTACACCAAGTATATTACACCAAGTATATTACACCAAGTATATTACACCAAGTATATTACACCAGGTATATTACATCAAGTATATTACACCAGGTATATTACATCAAGTATATTACACCAAGTATATTTCACCAGGTATATTTCACCAGGTATATTACACCAAGTATATTACACCAAGTATATTACACCAAGTATATTACACCAGGTATATTACATCAAGTATATTACACCAGGTATATTACATCAAGTATATTACACCAAGTATATTACACCAAGTATATTACACCAGGTATATTACACCAAGTATATTTCACCAGGTATATTTCACCAGGTATATTACACCAAGTATATTACACCAAGTATATTACACCAAGTATATTACACCAGGTATATTACACCAAGTATATTACACCAAGTATATTACACCAAGTATATTACACCAAGTATATTACACCAGGTATATTACACCAAGTATATTACACCAGGTATATTACACCAAGTATATTACACCAAGTATATTACACCAAGTATATTACACCAAGTATATTACACCAAGTATATTACACCAAGTATATTACACCAAGTATATTACACCAAGTATATTACACCAGGTATATTACACCAGGTATATTACACCAGGTATATTACACCAAGTATATTACACCAGGTATATTACACCAAGTATAATACACCAAGTATATTACACCAGGTATATTACACCAAGTATATTACACCAAGTATATTACACCAAGTATATTACACCAAGTATATTACACCAAGTATATTACACCAAGTATATTACACCAGGTATATTACACCAAGTATATTACACCAGGTATATTACACCAGGTATATTACACCAAGTATATTACACCAAGTATATTACACCAAGTATATTACACCAAGTATATTACACCAAGTATATTACACCAAGTATATTACACCAAGTATATTACACCAAGTATATTACACCAAGTATATTACACCAAGTATATTACACCAAGTATATTACACCAAGTATATTACACCAAGTATATTACACCAAGTATATTACAAGGTATATTACACCAAGTATATTTCACCAGGTATATTTCACCAGTTATATTACACCAAGTATATTACACCAAGTATATTACACCAGGTATATTACACCAAGTATATTACACCAAGTATATTACACCAAGTATATTACACCAGGTATATTACACCAGGTATATTACACCAGGTATATTACACCAAGTATATTACACCAAGTATATTACACCAAGTATATTACACCAGGTATATTACACCAAGTATATTACACCAAGTATATTACACCAAGTATATTACACCAAGTATATTACACCAAGTATATTACACCAAGTATATTACACCAAGTATATTACACCAGGTATATTACACCAGGTATATTACACCAGGTATATTACACCAAGTATATTACACCAAGTATATTACACCAAGTATATTACACCAAGTATATTACACCAAGTATATTACACCAAGTATATTACACCAGGTATATTACACCAAGTATATTACACCAAGTATATTACACCAGGTATATTACACAAGTATATTACACCAGGTATATTACACCAAGTATATTACACCAAGTATATTACACCAGGTATATTACACCAGTATATTACACCAAGTATATTACACCAAGTATATTACACCAGGTATATTACACCAAGTATATTACACCAGTATATTACACCAAGTATATTACACCAAGTATATTACACCAAGTATATTACACCAGGTATATTACACCAAGTATATTACACCACCAGGTATATTATACCAAGTACACCAAGTATATTACACCATATTACACCAAGTATATTACACCAGGTATATTACACCAAGTATATTACACCAGGTATATTACACCAAGTATATTACACCAAGTATATTACACCAAGTATATTACACCAAGGTATATTACACAAGTATATTACACCAGTATATTACACCAAGTATATTACACCAAGTATATTACACCAAGTATATTACACCAAGTATATTACACCAGGTATGTCACACCAAGTATATTACACCAGGTATATTACACCAAGTATATTACACCAAGTATATTACACCAGGTATATTACACCAAGTATATTACACCAAGTATATTACACCAAGTATATTACACCAAGTATATTACACCAGGTATATTACACCAAGTATATTACACCAGGTATATTACACCAAGTATATATTACACCAAGTATATTACACCAGGTATATTACACCAAGTATATTACACCAAGTATATTACACCAAGTATATTACACCAAGTATATTACACCAGGTATATTACACCAAGTATATTACACCAAGTATATTACACCAAGTATATTACACCAAGTATATTACACCAGGTATATTACACCAAGTATATTACACCAAGTATATTACACCAAGTATATTACACCAAGTATATTACACCAGGTATATTACACCAAGTATATTACACCAAGTATATTACACCAAGTATATTACACCAAGTATATTACACCAAGTATATTACACCAAGTATATTACACCAAGTATATTACACCAAGTATATTACACCAGGTATATTACACCAAGTATATTACACCAAGTATATTACACCAAGTATATTACACCAAGTATATTACACCAAGTATATTACACCAAGTATATTACACCAAGTATATTACACCAGTATATTACACCAAGTATATTACACCAGGTATATTACACCAAGTATATTACACCCAAGTATATTACACCAAGTATATTACACCAAGTATAGGTATATTTACACCAAGTATATTACACCAAGTATATTACACCAAGTATATTACACCAAGTATATTACACCAAGTATATTACACCAAGTATATTACACCAAGGTATATTATAGTTACACCAAGTATATTACACCAGGTATATTACACCAAGTATATTACACCAAGGTATATTACACCAAGTATATTACACCAAGTATATTACACCAGGTATATTACACCAAGTATATTACACCCAAGTATATTACACCAAGTATATTACACCAAGTATATTACACCAAGTATATTACACCAGGTATATTACACCAAGTATATTACACCAAGTATATTACACCAAGTATATTACACCAAGTATATTACACCAGGTATATTACACCAAGTATATTACACCAGGTATATTACACCAAGTATATTACACCAAGTATATTACACCAAGTATATTACACCAGGTATATTACACAAAGTATATTACACCAAGTATATTACACCAAGTATATTACACCAAGTATATTACACCAAGTATATTATACCAGGTATATTACACCAGGTATATTACACCAGGTATATTACACCAGGTATATTACACCAAGTATATTACACCAAGTATATTACACCAAGTATATTACACCAAGTATATTACACCAAGTATATTACACCAGGTATATTACACCAAGTATATTACACCAAGTATATTACACCAAGTATATTACACCAAGTATATTACACCAGGTATATTACACCAAGTATATTACACCAAGTATATTACACCAAGTATATTACACCAAGTATATTACACCAAGTATATTACACCAAGTATATTACACCAAGTATATTACACCAAGTATATTACACCAGGTATATTACACCAGGTATATTACACCAAGTATATTACACCAAGAATATTTCACCAGGTATATTACACCAGGTATATTACACCAGGTATATTACACCAAGTATATTACACCAAGTATATTACACCAGGTATATTACACCAAGTATATTACACCAAGTATATTACACCAAGTATATTACACCAGGTATATTACACCAAGTATATTACACCAAGTATATTACACCAAGTATATTTCACCAGGTATATTACACCAAGTATATTACACCAGGTATATTACACCAAGTATATTACACCAAGAATATTTCACCAGGTATATTACACCAGGTATATTACACCAAGTATATTACACCAAGTATATTACACCAGGTATATTACACCAAGTATATTACACCAAGTATATTACACCAAGTATATTACACCAGGTATATTACACCAAGTATATTACACCAAGTATATTACACCAAGTATATTTCACCAGGTATATTACACCAATTATATTACACCAAGTATATTACACCAAGTATATTACACAAGGTATATTACACCAAGTATATTACACCAAGTATATTACACCAAGTATATTACACCATGTATATTACACCAAGTATATTACACCAGGTATATTACACCAGGTATATTACACAAAGTATATTACACCAAGTATATTACACCAAGTATATTACACCAAGTATATTACACCAGGTATATTACACCAAGTATATTACACCAGGTATATTACACCAAGAATATTACACCAAGTATATTTCACCAGGTATATTACACCAAGAATATTTCACCAAGAATATTTCACCAAGAATATTTCACCAAGAATATTTCACCAAGAATATTTCACCAGGTATATTTCACCAAGGATATTTCACCAGGTATATTTCACCAAGAATATTTCACCAGGTATATTTCACCAAGGATATTTCACCAGGTATATTTCACCAAGAATATTTCACCAAGAATATTTCACCAAGAATATTTTACCAGGTATATTTCACCAAGGATATTTCACCAAGAACATTTCACCAAGAATATTTCACCAGGTATATTTCACCAAGAATATTTCACCAAGGATATTTCACCAAGGATATTTCACCAAGAATATTTCACCAAGAATATTTCACCAGGTATATTTCACCAAGAATATTTCACCAAGAATATTTCACCAGGTATATTTCACCAAGAATATTTCACCAGGTATATTTCACCAAGAATATTTCACCAAGAATATTTCACCAGGTATATTTCACCAAGAATATTTCACCAGGTATATTTCACCAAGAATATTTCACCAAGAATATTTCACCAGGTATATTTCAAGAATATTTCACCAAGAATATTTCACCAAGAATATTTCACCAAGAATATTTCACCAAGAATATTTCACCAGGTATATTTCACCAAGAATATTTCACCAGGTATATTTCACCAAGAATATTTCACCAGGTATATTTCACCAGGTATATTTCACCAAGAATATTACACCAAGTATATTTCACCAAGTATATTACACCAAGTATATTACACCAAGTATATTACACCAAGTATATTACACCAGGTATATTTCACCAAGGATATTTCACCAAGGATATTTCACCAAGGATATTTCACCAAGAATATTTCACCAAGAATATTTCACCAGGTATATTTCACCAAGAATATTTCACCAAGAATATTTCACCAGGTATATTTCACCAAGAATATTTCACCAGGTATATTTCACCAAGAATATTTCACCAGGTATATTTCACCAAGAATATTTCACCAAGAATATTTCACCAAGAATATTTCACCAAGAATATTTCACCAGGTATATTTCACCAAGAATATTTCACCAAGAATATTTCACCAGGTATATTTCACCAAGAATATTTCACCAGGTATATTTCACCAAGAATATTTCACCAAGGATATTTCACCAAGAATATTTCACCAAGAATATTTCACCAAGGATATTTCACCAAGAATATTTCACCAAGAATATTTCACCAAGAATATTTCACCAAGAATATTTCACCAAGAATATTTCACCAAGAATATTTCACCAAGAATATTTCACCAAGAATATTTCACCAGGTATATTTCACCAAGAATATTTCACCAAGAATATTTCACCAGGTATATTTCACCAAGAATATTTCACCAAGAATATTTCACCAGGTATATTTCACCAAGAATATTTCACCAAGAATATTTCACCAGGTATATTTCACCAAGAATATTTCACCAAGGATATTTCACCAAGAATATTTCACCAAGAATATTTCACCAAGGATATTTCACCAAGAATATTTCACCAAGAATATTTCACCAGGTATATTTCACCAAGAATATTTCACCAGGTATATTTCACCAAGAATATTTCACCAAGAATATTTCACCAAGAATATTTCACCAAGAATATTTCACCAAGAATATTTCACCAGGTATATTTCACCAAGAATATTTCACCAAGAATATTTCACCAAGAATATTTCACCAAGAATATTTCACCAGGTATATTTCACCAAGAATATTTCACCAGGTATATTTCACCAAGAATATTTCACCAAGAATATTTCACCAGGTATATTTCACCAAGAATATTTCACCAAGAATATTTCACCAAGAATATTTCACCAAGAATATTTCACCAAGAATATTTCACCAAGGATATTTCACCAAGGATATTTCACCAAGAATATTTCACCAGGTATATATCACCAAGAATATTTCACCAAGAATATTTCACCAAGAATATTTCACCAAGAATTTCACCAAGGATATTTCACAAAGAATATTTCACCAAGAATATTTCACCAGGTATATTTCACCAAGAATATTTCACCAAGAATATTTCACCAGGAATATTTCACCAAGAATATTTCACCAAGAATATTTCACCAATTTGATATTTCACCAAGAATATTTCACCAAGGATATTTCAC
Organism: Cherax quadricarinatus; assembly: GCF_038502225.1. Classification (NCBI taxonomy): domain Eukaryota; kingdom Metazoa; phylum Arthropoda; class Malacostraca; order Decapoda; family Parastacidae; genus Cherax; species Cherax quadricarinatus. The sequence continues at coordinate 7,353,355 of NC_091299.1, forward strand.
CAAGGATATTTATTTCACCAGGTATATTTCACCAAGAAGTTTCACCAAGAATATTTCACCAAGGATATTTCACCAAGAATATTTCACCATGTATATTTCCCCAAGAATATTTCACCAAGAATATTTCACCAAGGATAATTCACCAAGAATATTTCACCAAGAATATTTCACCAGGTATATTTCACCAAGAATATTTCACCAAGGATATTTCACCAAGAATATTTCACCAGAATATTTCACCAAGAATATTTCACCAAGGATATTTCACCAAGGATATTTCACCAGGTATATTTCACCAAGAATATTTCACCAAGAATATTTCACCAAGAATATTTCACCAAGAATATTTCACCAGGTATATTTCACCAAGAATATTTCACCAAGAATATTTCACCAAGAATATTTCACCAAGAATATTTCACCAAGAATATTTCACCAGGTATATTTCACCAAGAATATTTCACCAAGAATATTTCACCAGGTATATTTCACCAAGAATATTTCACCAAGAATATTTCACCAAGAATATTTCACCAGGTATATTTCACCAAGAATATTTCACCAAGAATATTTCACCAGGTATATTTCACCAAGAATATTTCACCAAGAATATTTCACCAAGAATATTTCACCAAGAATATTTCACCAAGAATATTTCACCAGGTATATTTCACCAAGAATATTTCACCAAGAATATTTCAACAAGAATATTTCACCAGGTATATTTCACCAAGAATATTTCACCAAGAATATTTCACCAAGATTATTTCACCAGGTATATTCTCACTAACACAGTAGCAAACAACTGTTTCACTAACACAATAGCAAACAACTGTCTCACTAACACAGTGGCAAACAACTGTCTCACTAACACAGT
>NC_091299.1:7359231-7536731 GCF_038502225.1 Cherax quadricarinatus
CAAGCCAAGATTGTAATCTACTCCCTCTTTGAAAGCATACAGCTTAGCCAATTTATCAGTTCTATCATGCATCTGAAGACCAATGTGAGATGGAATCCACAGCATGTGCACTCTGACTCCACTGTCCACAATCCTACCATACCTGTGTCTGGCTTCTGACACAAGCATGCCACAATTTATGCTTAATGAGTTGAGAGCATTTATGGATGACAGAGAATCAGTTACAATTAAACTGTCAATCTTTGATACATAGATGCATTTCAGTGCAAGGAGTATGGCAAACAGTTCTGTCTGAAGGGTAGAGGCCCAATTATTGATGCGTGCTCCAATTTCTTTAAGAGAGCCATCACTCTGTACGACAACAGCAGCACTACCAGCTGCACCAGTGGATTGGTGAACAGAACCATCAACGTAAATAATTTGGGAGAGTGTGTGCTGTGTGACTAAGTTATCAATACAGCTTAAGGCCTCATGTTTGGCTTCAAGGCGAAGTTTTGGTTGTGATTTAAGAAGTAGTTTGGGGGGAAATGGAGGAATGGTAGTTTGGAATGGGGGAATATTCCATGGAGCGGAGAAGTGCCGCTGTTGCCTTACTTGACATAGAGCATGTATCTGATTCATGCGGAGGTCGGTTCCAGTCTTTTCGATCCATCTGGAGGAGTGTTCACCAGTGCTGAGGAAAGTTTGGAGGGCTTCTGTGCAGGGGTTTGAATGAGCTTGCCTGAGCATATTAACCCCAATTAGGATATTTCTTTCAGTAACACGATCTCTGATGCTTGGAATCTCAAGTTCTTTTTGCATATTTAAAATTTTGGCAGTACGAGGGCATCCTAGGATGATCCTCATTGCTTCGTTCTGCAGTTTTTCCAGCCCTCCAAGCTTCCAGTCAGACACAAGAGCAAGTAGTGGCGCAGCATAATGAACCAATGATCTAATATAAGCAAGATACATCATTTTCACAATTTTAACATTAGCACCATACCTGGGGTGAAGCCCTGCCACAACTCTAAGTGCTCTTAGTCGTTCTTTGTATTGGCGACAAAGTCTTGTTACAACAGGTCCAAGTAGTGGAACCTCAAAGCCTAGATACCTCTATCTGCTTACATATTCTAGAAGAGACCCATCATGCAATTGGATCTGACGAACTGTGCCTCTCTGTCGAGGAGGACGCCTATTGAGTATCTTTGTTTTATCAGTAGAGATTATCAACCCCAGGTCCTGACACGAGGCTAGTACATGATTAAGAAGGCTAAAACAAAGTGCAATAGAGAATGGAAAAAGTACAGAAGGCAGAGAACACACGAAAATAGGGAGATCAGTCGCAGAGCCAGGAATGAGTACGCACAGGTAAGGAGGGAGGCCCAGCGACAGTATGAAAATGACATAGCATCGAGAATCAAGACTGACCCGAAACTGTTGTATAGCCACATCAGGAGGAAGACAACAGTCAAAGACCAGGTGATCAGATTAAGGACAGGAGGTGGAGAACTCACAAGAAATGATCAGGAGGTATGTGAGGAGCTGAACAGGAGATTTAAGGAAGTTTTTACAGTAGAGACAGGAAGGGCTGTGGGAAGACAGCACAGAAGGGAACATCAAGAGGGAATATACCAACAAGTGTTGGATGACATACGAACAACTGAGGAGGAGGTGAAGAAGCTCTTAAGTGACCTTGACACCTCAAAGGCGATGGGAATGGACATCTTCCCATGGGTCCTTAGAGAAGGAGCAGAGATGCTGTGCGTGCCTCTAACCACAATCTTCAACACATCCCTTGAAACTGGGCAACTACCTGAGAAATGGAAGACAGCTAATGTAGTCCCCATATTTAAGAAAGGAAACAGAAACGAGGCACTAAACTACAGACCTGTGTCTCTGACATGTATTGTGTGCAAAGTCATGGAGAAGAATATCAGGAGGAGAGTGGTCGAACACCTGGAAAGGAACAAGATTATAAATGAAAACCAGCATGGGTTCATGGAAGGCAAATCTTGTATCACAAACCTCCTGGAGTTTTATGACAAGGTAACAGAAGTAAGACACGAGAGAGAGGGGTGGGTAGATTGCATTTTCCTAGACAGCAGGAAGGCCTTTGACACAGTTCCCCACAAGAGATTAGTGCAGAAGCTGGAGGATCAGGCGCATGTAAAAGGGAGGGCACTGCAATGGATAAGGGAATACCTGACAGGGAGGCAGCAACCTTGGGATGTTGCCCGAGTTATGGCCAACACCGGAGAAGAATTAATCATTATAGGTTCAGGACACAAACTAACAGTAGTAATGTTATTACCCAGTAATAACATGGCATCTTTCATGGGGAATCCTTTTGAGACACCTACAGTCAAGTACCCAGTGTAATATTTGCACTGTACATAAATTTTATGGAAAGGAACAGAATATATAGCTCCTCCAAGTGCTTCCAATAAAACAGAGGAATTCAAAGAAGTATTCTCTGAAAGGGGTAATATTCCTTCTCTTACAAGTGAGCAATATGCTCCAGTATCTCTAAAGGTCTTTACTTTAGTTGTTTCTGAGTTTTCCTGAAGGGAAATTAGACTCTTGCAATAATAAGGGGCCATACCTTTTTCTACTTCTCTAGGGGACATGTTACTAGGGATATTAGAGATTTTCCCAATGGGTTGGGGTTTATGGGAGCAGTTGGGACGGATGTGACCTACTTTGTTGCAGAGGAAGCAGACGACAGGCTTGCCCTTTACTCCCTGCTGACGTTGCAAATGGTGTCGTTCTGGCTGGTGTCTCTCTGGATACTGTTGTCGAGATGCACCATGAGTAGTTTGCCTCTCCGCAGGCAGGTGGACCATATGTTGAGAAGCGTGGCTCACCAGGTGGCTTAGTTGGCTGACGTAGACGTTCTCCCTCCGGCTGGCACTTCATTCTCCAAGGTTGACGATCTCTGCTCATGCCAGGCTGTTGAAAAGAGAGACGGGACCGGTCGGACAAGGAGCGGTTAGTTTCGAAGGTATCAGCCAACCTGGCTGCCTCCAATGCAGTGGTTAAGTCACGATCCTGCAGAAAGACTCGAACCTCTGGTCCCACAGACTCTAGCAGGTTATCAATCAGAATAAGCTGCACCAACTCCTCAAAGGTAGAGACACCACTTGCTTTATACCAGCTGGTAAAAGCTTTGGTTTGCTGTCTCACAAAGTCCACTAGGGATTGACCAAGCTGTCGTCTGCCCAGCTTAAAAAATTTTTTATATTTGGCTGGGATACACGTATATGCTCCCAACACTGTGGTCTTCACTACTTGATAATCAGAAAATTCAGCGTCATTTAATACTGACGTAAATTCCTGTGCCTTACCCAATAATGCTGTATGAACCAGCGATGCCCAATGCTGTTCCGGCCACCTCAAGGCTCGAGCCTGATTTTCGAAGCTTTCGAAAAATTGCTCTGGTTCGGCCTCATTGAAGCGGGGAACAAGCTGTACTGCTTTTTGTAAACTAAAATCATTTACAGAATGCGAAAACTGCCTCCTTTCTCTTTCCCTATCATATTCTTCCCTTGCAAATGCTCTCTGTTCCCTAGTTTGCTCAAGATTGATTTTTGCCAGCTCAAGTGCCAACGACGTTGATTCACCCTGAGACAACCCAGCTGCACTATACTGACCATTTTGCTCCGTAGGTGTATCATCTTCCTCCTGCGAGAACATTAGTTTTTGCCCTAGCTCCCGGAGAGGGAGGAGTCTGATGTGCCATCTCTTCTTCAATAAGTTTGTCAGCAATCAATAAACGCAGTTGCGCAGCTGTGAGAGTGCGTTTGTATTTAATGCCAATGGAACGAGCAATTTGCCAACAATGCTGTAGGGACAATTTAGGTAGGTTATGCAAAGTATATGCCGACACCAGACGTCTGACTCGTCTAGGTGGCATAAGTTATTCGCTATGCACAGTAAGATTGCAGAATACCCCAAAGTAACACATTAATTTGCAGAACACGCTTAGCTATGCACAGTATGATTGCAGAATATGCATACAAGCAAAGCCAACTGCAAAATTCTCCACACCGAACAGGCTAGTAACAACTGACACGCAAAATTTGTAAAGCAATGCCAGACAGCTACACTGTTCTAGAAGATTGACCGTAGCGAAGCGAGCACACCGAACAAGCTAGTAGCGAGCTGTTGAACGATCACACAATAGCAAGGCTGACCATAACAAAGCAACTGACATGCAAAATTTGTAAAGCAATGCCAGACAGCAAGCTGCACAATGTTCCTGCTACGAGCTTCACCCTAAGCTCAACCGTTTCTCTAAGTCCAGCTCCAGATCCCGGACAGGCCCCCATATTACAACCCAGGAATCCAAATGGCCTGTTATCCCGGGTGTAATGGGAGCAAAATAAATACAGCAGAAAAAGTTTAGACTTATATTATCCTTCACCAATTTAGAACAGCAATATGTACACTATGTACAGTGATAAGTATAGTGCACTCCATGGTAAGCAAGGCAGAATAGAAGCCACAAGATAGCAGACCGTGCTTCAACCAGCTCTAGAATGGGAATGACAAGGGCAGACAGGAGAGCGGTACCCACATAACCTCTGCGATTGCCAAAACCATCTTCTTATTGGCTAGAACCTGGTCACTAGTTGAACGACGGGGCCCCATCATCAACTCTTAGCAACCTGGTTTGCTGGTTGGGGGAGATAGCCTGTAAATGAGGGTGTGTACATGCGCCGAATAAAGGTTACGTACTCTTTGCATGCCACAGAGGGTTAGGGGAGACATGATAACGACATACAAAATATTGCGAGGAATAGATAAGGTGGACAGAGACAGGATGTTCCAGAGATGGGACACAGAAACAAAGGGTCACAAATGGAAATTAAAGACTCAGATGGGTCAAAGAGATGTTAGGAAGTATTTCTTCAGCCACATAGTTGTCAGGAAGTGGAATAGTGTGGAAAGTGATGTAGTTTACCTGGAGAGAGTTCCAGGGGTCAACGCCCCCGCGGCCCGGTCTGTGACCAGGCCTCATGGTGGATCAGGGCCTGATCAATCAGGCTGTTACTGCTGGCTGCACGCAATCCAACGTACGAGCCACAGCCCGGCTGGTCAGGTACTGACTTTAGGTGCTTGTCCAGTGCCTGCTTGAAGACAACCAGGGGTCTATTGGTAATCCCCTTTATGTATGCTGGGAGGCAGTTGAACAGTCTTGGGCCCCTGACACTTATTGTGTTGTCTCTTAACGTGCTAGTGACACTCCTGCTTTTCATTGGATTGTGCTGCATCGTCTGTCGAGTCTTTTGCTTTCGTAGTGAATGATTTTCGTGTGCAAGTTTGGTACTAGTCCCTCTAGGATTTTCCAGGTGTGTATAATCATGTATCTCTCCCGCCTGCGTTCCAGGGAGTACAGGTTCAGGAACTTCAGGCGCTCCCAGTAATTGAGGTGTTTTATCTCCTTTATGCGTGCCTTGGAGGCAGGAACCATACATAGCTTTAAGACGAGGTATGATAAAGCTCATTGAGCAGGGAGAGAGAGAGGACCTAGTAGCGATCAGTGAAGAGGCGGGGCCAGGAACTGAGTCTCGACCCCTGCAACCACAAATAGGTGAGTACACAGCATACCTCCATGGGTACAGAGAGGAGGGGAAGAGCCACTGTGTTATTCAACATAAAAGGTATACAACTGTTCTCTCGTTTCAGGACAAGTGTCAGAAAATTGATTGAGAAAGGCAAATGTGATCCCCCATATATGAAAGTGCGACAGACAAGACGTATTTTAAACATTCCTACTGTCAAAGATTCTGGAGAAGATAATAACGAAAAGGATAATAGAACTCTTGGAGAGGAAATTATTTACAGAAAACATGTCTTACAAATTTGACGGAGTTATATTACAGTCACAAAGATAAAACAGGAAATAGCAAAACATATTACATCATACAGGACTGCAGGAAAACATTTGATGTCGTACTACACCAGAAACTGATAGAGAAACTGAAGGAACAGGCAAGGTTAAAAGGCAGAGTTCTCCAGTGGATCTGTGGAACAGTAAGAGATGAAATATCAGAACGGGAGAGAGTAATGACCGGGCTTCCGCAGCGATCAGTACTGGAGCCACTACTGTTCCTAATATACCTGAAAGACCTACCATAGAGAATCGAATCCTATGTGTTTATGTTTGCAGATGATGTGAAATTAATGAGAAGAATGTAAGTAGGAGAGAACAGTGATAAACTTGAGTAAGACCTCCTCAGACTACAGATGTGGTCATTTAAGTGGCTGCTCAAGTATAATGCGAGCAGATGCAAGGGCAGGCAAACTGTAGAAGGTGAGGGCAGATCGGACACAGAGTACAGCATGGGCGGAGAGGGTTAATACATATCAGAAAGTTAAAAAACTTGAAGGTAAATAAAATACGAAGCATATCGCCAGAAATACACATAATCTGCAAAACGTCAGCGGCACATTCTGAATTAGCAAATCTTAAAAATAGCGTTCAGGAACATTAATAAAGAATTCTTTAGAACCTTATATAAGCCATATGTTAGGTCAGTCATTGAGTACGCTGCCCCATTATGGAGCCCACACCTGATAGAGCATGTGAAGCTGGAAAATGCTCGAAGATTTACAACTAGGTTAGTACCAGAACTGCTCTCTGAAAGATGCACTGTGAGGCGAGGTTGAAGAGACTAAACCCAGTTACCCAGGTGGAGAGACGGGCAAGGGAAAACATGGGGATGCATAGGACAGATACGGACAGATTTTGAATAAAGAGGTCCGGGATGAAGGGGACACAGGTGGAAGCTAATAACACAGACGGGTCGTAGGAAGTCTTGCTTTAGACTTAGTACACAGTTTCAGGAGCAGATATGATAATCCTCAAGATGCCAGAAATCAGTCATGCCAGCCAAGGACCTAACTCTTGACCCACGCAAACACAGCACGGTGAGTGTACACACACACACACACACACACACACACACACACACACACACACACACACACACACACACACACACACACACACACACACACACACAACCGATCGCGTGACAAAAAAAAATACGACTTATATGTGGCGTCTGATCTAATCGTAGGGTTGTCGCGTGTGAGCGGATCGCCGTTTCGTCGTTTGCGATCGCTCACCCGCGGCACCAGCGCTGCAGCAATCAGACGGAAAGGTCTGTAACAGTAAGAGTAAGATGCAACAAGGTGGGTGTCACCCCAACAACAGAATATGTCACTGAACAGTTGTTGATCACTGGGTTTGTTTGGTAACGTCACTGATTGTTGGTGCTACAGGGAGGGTAACCTGGGGGGGGGGGGGTTACGACGATACTGACTGTTGCTACGACAGTGTAACTCTTGTTGAACACAGTTGTTGCTACGACAGTGTAACTCTTGTTGAACACAGTTGTTGCAACGACAGTGTAACTCTTGTTGAACACAGTTGTTGCAACGACAGTGTAACTCTTGTTGAACACAGTTGTTGCAACGACAGTGTAACTCTTGTTGAACACAGTTGTTGCAACGACAGTGTAACTCTTGTTGAACACAGTTGTTGCTACGACAGTGTACCTCTTGTTGAACACAGTTGTTGCTACGACAGTGTAACTCTTGTTGAACACAGTTGTTGCTACGACAGTGTAACTCTTGTTGAACACAGTTGTTGCTACGACAGTGTAACTCTTGTTGAACACAGTTGTTGCTACGACAGTGTAACTCTTGTTGAACACAGTTGTTGCTACGACAGTGTACCTCTTGTTGAACACAGTTGTTGCTACGACAGTGTAACTCTTGTTGAACACAGTTGTTGCAACGACAGTGTAACTCTTGTTGAACACAGTTGTTGCTACGACGTTGACTTGTGATCAGTGTGCCTCTCAAAAGGACACTCGCTACCATACCATACCCCGACAGTCACCCTGGTGCTCAGTGTGGTACTGGTTCTAAGAAAGTGTCAAGCTCCCCTCTTCAACAGTGGCAAGTCTGTCTTCCTCTCCCCTTACATATATATATATATATATGTGTGTGTGTGTGTGCGTGTGCGTGTGCGTGTGTGTGTGTGTGTGTTGTGCTGAATCGGTAAAATTGGTCATTTAGCAAGAACTCACTTAAAATTAAGTCCTTTCTAAAATTTTCTCTTATATGTTTAAAGATATATTTTTTCATTTATGTTAATGTAAAAATTAATAATTTTGTAGCAAAAGAACCTTAGAAAACTTACCTAACCTAACAAGCTCAATTTAATTTAGCCTAATCCAACTAATGAAATATATTTTTTTTCGTTAGGTTCAGAATGATTTTTGCGAAATTACTGCTTACATAAATTTTCCCTTGCCTTTTTCGGAAGGAAGAGCGTTGCAATTTAAGCCAAAATCGCAAGTATTACCTGTTCTGCACCACACACACACACATACACACACACACACACACACACACACACACACGCACACACACACACACACACACACACACACACACACACACACACATATATATATATATATATATATATATATATATATATATATATATATATATATATATATATATATATATATATATATATATATATATATATATATAACTACCACATTGAAAATAGGGAATAAAAGCTGAGTACTTTCATGTGCTTACACACATCTTCAGAGAAAAAGAAGAAAGAGACAAGACACCTCACTCAGAGGTGTCAACACCTCACACAAACAGGTCCCGCACAAATCGAACCCACCCATACATTTGTCCAAGATCAAGTTGGCTGAAAAACAGGACGTGTTTCCATAAGGCACCTGGCGTCCATGTTCACCCATCAGTAAAATGGGTACCTGGGTGTTAGTCGACTGGTGTGGGTCGCATCCTGGGAACAAAATCGATCTAATTTGCTGGAAATGCTATGCATAACAATGAGCTTTCTATATAGTAGTATGTCATTGATGTCAGCTACGATTGTATACCTTGTACATGTACTTGTAGAAACAAAGATATTATTATTATTATTATTGTTATTATTATTATTATTATTATTATTATTATTATTATTATTATTATTAAATTGTTCGCCTGACAAAGACACACACTGTATTTTTGTGAAAAAAATATTTTTACTTTTAATATTATGGACAATATTCTGGACTATAAAATTGCAAGTTTACATTCCGGAACACAAATTTGAACTATGTTGAACTGTAGAATTACTGGAAAGTAATTCTTTGGCAGTAGTCCAATCTACACAACGGCCTCCCCTCAAGGAAGGTTCCTTGATGCTGGTGAGGGGCTCTTAATCTTGGGAACTGGATCTGTGCTCCAGTTCTCTGAATTAAGCCTGAATACCTTCCATCCCCCCCCCGCCCACAGGCGCTGTATAATCCTACGGGTTTAGCGCTTCCATAATCCTACGGGTTTAGCGCTTCCATAATCCTACGGGTTTAGCGCTTCCCCCTTAATTATAATAATACACAATGGCCTGTATCTCTTACATGAAGGAAGACTGGATTTTTCTTCTAGATATTGCATATTTATGATGCTAATTCTGGTGACAAGAGATTTGCCAGTTTGTCCTACATAAGAGGTATCACAACTTCTACAAGGGATGGAGTATAAACAACCTACAGATTCCTTGGGGAATTTTTTAATTAATTTTTATGTTACGGTATTATTATATTTAAAGACAACCTTAATATTAATGTATTCAAGAGCTTGTGGGAGGTGAGAGAGATTTTCATTATATGGTAAAACCTACAAATTCTCAAGCTTTTACTCGGTACTAGGCTCTGTCTTGTAGATTTTTTTTTTTTTTTTAGGTTTATGAAAAGCTTTATCAACAAATGTTCGTGGATATTGTAAATTAGAAACAATTTCATAGATTTTTCTTATTTCCCCATCATAGAATTCATGGCTATAAATCCTAAGGGCTCTCAAAAACACAGAAGTAAATATGTCATGTGGGTTTTCGATAACGTGGATGGGTCAGCCGACCTGCCTCTCTCTGCTCCCTATTTTCGACTGACTCACAAGTGCCTACAGGGTGAGGGGTGTTTGAAATCCTGCTATGGTCAGCAGCAATATGAATAACAGTCAATGATTCACGCAGACGGTTGGTAGTGAGTCATCTACTGGTACACTGGTTACTGGTAACTGGTTATTAGGAACTGGTACTACTACTGAGAAATACACTCTGCTTAATACGTGTTTGCTACAACGTATCCAGAACAGAGCATTACGCTGGGTACTGGGAGTGATGTGGGATGCCACAAGCGAGTCACTCCACCTCAGGACTGGCATACCAGCTTTGAATGTGTTCTGCAAAACACTCTGCGATAGACAACTTGACAGACTTGAGACACACCACGACTACTGGACTTCTTACCTTGATGACTCTGTCAGACGCTCTTCAGAGCTCTTTACAACCCTATTCCTCCCCCTCGATACACTTAATTTTCCAGTAATATTACCCTTCTTTGCACTCTTCCTGCTCATTTTCTTGCACTTTTCACGCTGTAATGTTCTAAAGCAATTACTATCTTTGCTTTATCTATCCTTTATCTCTCCAACTCACCTTTAACTGCCATTGTCGTGGAGGGGCGTTCAGTGGAGTGGCTTGCCTAGTGTCGTTTGGGGCCACCACAACTCCTCCCTTTGCTTGATTTGTGCGACCGGTCTTGCAGTGGATGGGAGACAGAGAGCAACAGCACAAGACTATTACAATGCCCTACATAATGCTTTACAATGCCTTACGGTTGGGTTTAGCCCCGGCTCTTTTCGTTTTTCTTTATTCTTTTCCTCTCCCCCACCTATTCAACTATCCCCACCTTCCCCCTCGCCCCTAGTGGGTCCTTACCTGTGAGTCCCTTCTGATTCTTCTGATATATGTTTGGTGATTCCAATAGTAATGTATGCGTGAACATTTGTTTGTAGGCTTGTGATAAACATTGATCTTAAAGTGTCCTACCAGATGTTTGAATACGTATATCCAGATATGAAATTCTTCCATTTACCTCACGTTCCATAGTGAACTTAAAGGAAGGAACCAGTGAGTTTAATCTGGGTAGAAAGTGATTAGGAATCTCATTTTAAAGCCACAAACAGAGCACATCATCCACATAATGCTAAACTTAATGGTTATAATAATAACCATAATTTTTAAAGGAGTGGACCGGTAAGCCAGCAGAAGGTCTCGGTCAGATGACGAAAAACTCCAGCTGTGTGTCATCATATGACAAAGACCCGCGTCAAGAAACACTTGTCCAGTTTCCTGACAAACCTTATATCATCATTCACATGGATGAATGGTTCAGAGAACCGACATGTTGATAAATTAGACACATGTGCAACTCTTGGTTATCTTTATTGAGGAAACGTTTCGCCACACAGTGGCTTCATCAGTCCATACCAAGGAGAATCTTGAAGAACAGGAGGAGAATGAGGTAATCAGTCCCTCAACCTTGAGTCGATGTGGTCAGTCCATCAATCTTGAATAGAATACGGCACATGGGTGGAGAAGCAGCTTATATACCGCAGGTAGGAGAGGTGCAGCAGTCATAGGTGGTGTTACATTTGTTCAGTGTGGAAGTAGGTCGTGCCCAAGGTCGTGCCCAAGGTCGTGCCCAAGGTCGTGCCCAAGGGTTAGACAAGTGAAGAATTCCCAAGTATTAAGATCCCAAGAAGTTCCAGTGTCTGACAGGATTGTGGATGAATGGTTCAGAGAACCGACACGTTGATAAATTAGACACATGTGCAACTCTTGGGTATCTTTATTGGCGAAACGTTTCCTCAATAAAGATACCCAAGAGTTGCACATGTGTCTAATTTATCATCATTCACATATCCTAGAATTTGCGTAACACATAATAATAATAATAATAATAATAATAATAATAAAAAAATGTAAAATAAATAATGAGGAATATGAGGTGTGAGTAGTTCACGTCACCTTCACCTGTCCCTAATATGGAGTCACCTTCATCTGTCCCTAATATGGAGTCACCTTCACCTGTCCCTAATATGGAGTCACCTTCACCTGTCCCTAATATGGAGTCACCTTCACCTGTCCCTAATATGGAGTCACCTTCACCTGTCCCTAATATGGAGTCACCTTCACCTGTGCCTAACATGGAGTCACCTTCACCTATCCCTAACATGGGGTCACCTTCACCTATCCCTAACATGGAGTCACCTTCACCTGCGCCTAATATGGAGTAACCTTCACCTATCCCTAACATGGAGTCACCTTCACGTGTCCCTAACATGGAGTCACCTTCACCTATCCCTAACATGGGGTCACCTTCACGTGTCCCTAACATGGAGTCACCTTCACCTATCCCTAACATGGGGTCACCTTCAACTATCCCTAACATGGAGTCACCCTCACCTATCCCTAACATGGGGTCACATTCACCTATCCCTAACATGGGGTCATCTTCACCTGTCCCTAACATGGAGTAACTTTCACCTATCCCTAACATGGGGTCACCTTCACCTATCCCTAACATAGGGTCACCTTCACCTATCCCTAACATGGGGTCACCTTCAACTATCCCTAACATGGAGTCACCCTCACCTCTCCCTAACATGGGGTCACCTTCACCTGTCCCTAATATGGAGTCACGTTCACCTATCCTTAATATGGAGTCACCTTCACCTATCCCTAACATGGAGTCACCTTCACCTATCCCTAACATGGGGTCACCTTCACCTATCCCTAACATGGAGTAACCTTCACCTATCCCTAACATGGAGTCACCTTCACCTATCCCTATCATGGAGTCACCTTCACCTATCCCTAACATGGGGTCACCTTCACCTATCCCTAACATGGGGTCACCTTCACCTATCCTTAACATGGAGTCACCTTCACCTATCCCTAACATGGGGTCACCTTCACCTATCCCTAACATGGGGTCACCTTCACCTATCCCTAACATGGGGTCACCTTCACCTATCCCTAACATGGAGTCACCTTCACCTATCCCTAACATGGGGTCACCTTCACCTATCCCTAACATGGGGTCACCTTCACCTATCCTTAACATGGAGTCACCTTCACCTATCCCTAACATGGGGTCACCTTCACCTATCCCTAACATGGGGTCACCTTCACCTATCCCTAACATGGGGTCACCTTCACCTATCCCTAACATGGAGTCACCTTCACGTATCCCTAACATGGGGTCACCTTCACCTATCCCTAACATGGGGTCACCTTCACCTATCCCTAACATGGGGTCACCTTCACGTATCCCTAACATGGGGTCACCTTCACCTATCCCTAACATGGAGTCACCTTCACGTATCCCTAACATCGGTCACCTTCACCTATCCCTAACATGAGTCACCTTCACCTATCCCTAACATGGGGTCACCTTCACCTATCCCTAACATCGGGTCACCTTCATCTATTCCTAACATGGGGTCACCACCTATCCCTAACATGGGGTCACGTTCACCTATCCCTAACATGGGGTCACGTTCACCTATCCCTAACATGGGGTCACCTTCACCTATCCCTAACATGGGGTCACCTTCACCTATCTCTTATAGCACCTACGTCCTGGACAACCCCCCCTCCTTCGGGTCCCTAATAAGCTCACACAAACTTAATAACGACGCTGATATGGACAGGTTATTAACTCGTTAACCTGAGCTATCAGCAACCCATCTGCTGGTGTTGTTCTCAATAATGACGCCTAACTACCCTAAATCACTCATTAACTAGTCATAAACACTTGTTCCAAGCCGCCGCACTCTACGTCAATCATTATATATATATATATATATATATATATATATATATATATATATATATATATATATATATATATATATATATATATATATATATATATATATATATATATATATTGCTGGTGTCTTTTTTTTTCTGTCTCATAAACATCCAAGATTTCAGGTACGTCTTGCTACTTCTACTTACACTTAGGTCACACTACACATACATGTACAAGCATATATATACACACCCCTCTGGGTTTTCTTCTATTTTTTTCTGGTTTTTATTCTTGTTTATTTCCTCTTATCTCCATGAGGGAAGTGGAAAAGAATTCTTCCTCCGTAAGCCATGCGTGTTGTAAGAGGCGACTAAAATGCCGGGAGCAAGGGGCTAGTAACCCCTTCTCTTGTATACATTACTAAATTTTAAATGAGAAACTTTTGTTTTCTTTTTGGGCCACCCTGCCTTGGTGGGATACGGCCGGTGTGTTGAATATATATATATATATATATATATATATATATATATATATATATATATATATATATATATATATATATATATATATATATATGTCGTGCAGAATAGGTAAAATTGGTCAATTAGCGAGAACTCATATAATATTAAGTCCTTTCTAAAGTTTTCTCTTACAGTACGTTTAAAGATATTTTTTTCATTTATGTTAATGTAAAAATTAATAATTATGTACCAAAAGAACCTTAGGAAACTTACCCACCCTTATTACGACAAGCGTAATTTAATTAAGCCTAATCCAACTAAATATATTTTAGACAAGTTTACAATAATTTAATAATAAACAAACACAATAAAATATATTTTTTCTTGAGGTTCACAATGAGTTTTGCGAAATTATTTCATACACAAATTTTCGCTTGCCTTATTCGGCAAGAAGAGCGTTACTATTTAACCAAAAATCGCAAGTTTTACCTATTCGGCATGACATATATATATTTATGTGTCAGACGTCTTCTCGAGGAGACGAGGTTGGTGGTGACGCCCTTCCCCTTCCCTCTCTTCCTTCTCCCTCCTTTCTTCCCCCCCCCCTCTCTCTCTCTCTCTCTCTCTCTCTCTTTACTTACAGTTATTTCAAGCATGTCTTCTCTAAGTCGACTTAAGTCGACTGGAAACTGTATTGGTTTGAACTGTGGGATGTAAGAGAAGGGAAATGGTGTGTGTGTGTGTGTGTGTGTGTGTGTGTGTGTGTGTGTGTGTGTGTGTGTGTGTGTGTGTGTGTGTGTGTGTGTGTGCGTGCGCGCGTGAGATAGAGTACGAGACAAACAGTATTGCCAAGCCTACAGTAGTACCAAGAAACATTAACACATTCAGAGAAGGTCATGTAATTATTCACTTGTTTACTTAGAGCCGTGTCTCGTATACCTCTCCTACTACTTTATATGTCCCCTGTTCTCCCGTTCTTTCGCTTGATACAGCTCTCCTTTTATCCTGTTCTCCTCACTTTGTTTATGCAGATCTGTTCCTGTTCTCCAGTTCATTTTGTTTATATAGAATAGATCTTTCTTACCTTAACAGCTCCCCAGTTATAAGATTCTTGATTTAATAACCACTCTATGATCCTTGGTATCTTATCTTTAGTTTAATGTTCCTAGCAATGCTCCTAGTTTACTTAACATTCCTAGCAATGCTCCTAGTTTAATTAATGTTCCTAGTCTTACCAATGATGAGTTGTTAAACTAATTTTAGAAGACACCAAGTCTTTCCTGTTATTTGTGCTGCTGTATTAACGAGCCGGTCATGTTCTCAGATGCTGTGTTCTGTTCTTCCTCTAAGATTTTCGTTTATAACATGAAAACGACGTTTCACTGCAGCTTCAAGTTTTTAGCGCTGGTGAGCTGTGAGTAGGTGAAGGGGAGAAGACCTCGGGGAATATTGTGATGGGCAGGTAACCTACTTGATAGATTAGACACATGTGCAACTCTTGGGTATCTTTATTAAGGAAACGTTTCGCCACACAGTGGCTTCATCAGTCCATACACAGGAGAAACTTGAAGAACAGGAGGAGAATGAGGTAATCAGTCCCTCAACCTTGAGTCGATGTGGTCAGTCCATCAATCTTGAATAGAATACGGCTCACCACATCGACTTAAGGTTGAGGGACTGATTACCTCATTCTCCTCCTGTTCTTCAAGTTTCTCCTGTGTATGGACTGATGAAGCCACTGTGTGGCGAAACGTTTCCTTAATAAAGATACCCAAGAGTTGCACATGCGTCTAATTTATCAATGTGTCGGTTCTGTGAACCATTCATCTACAACCTACTGATAACTCAAGAAAGCCTCATTCGAGCAACTTTAAACTAGTAATACCGGTATATCCTGACCTAGAAAGTTAGAATTGTTATTTTTGTACGGGGTCAGTTACCTTTTTTTTAACGGAATTATATTTGTTTCGTAAGTTAACTTGAGTATACCCGAGTGTGATGCATCGTATAAAAAGAATATATTTTTGGGGTTTGGGATGTATAGTTACAAATGTTCCAATTTACTAAGAGTTAAAAATTTTGAAATTGTTGGATTCTGTGAGATAACTGACCAATGCTTCTTCTGGTGGACTTCAAACTTTTAGCACTGGTGTATATTTCTTGCTCAAAGCTTCCTAATGGGTTGTGCAGTAACTGGAGAATGCCTCTTCTGATCGGCTTCAAACTTTATATGATGGTGTATCTTGGAGAATAGGTTGGAGTCATTTTTTGCTGTACTTGTGCCAATTTTTTAATCTTGTTGAAACTGGGAAAAATGAAATACTGGTTTTCATGCAATATAACTTGTGAATGGCTCATCTGATTGGCTTCAAACCTTCAGTGCTCGTAATTTGAGAATGTATGGTTTACCTCTCTGGAGGTTGTTCCGGGGGGTCAACGCCCCTGCGGCCCCGTCTTCAACCAGGCCTCCCGGTGGATTAGGGCCTGATCAGCCAGGCTGTTGCTGCTGACCACACGCACATCAACGTGCGAACCACAGCCCGGGTGGTCAGGTACTAACTTTAGGTATTTGTCAAGTTCCCTTTTAAGACAGCCAGGGGTCTATTGGTAATTCCCCTTTATGCATGATAGGAGGCTGTTGAACAGTCTTAGACCCTGGACACTTAGTGGATTCATGACACCCCTGCTTTTCGTTGGGTTATGTTGACCCATCTGTTGAGTATTTTACTTTCGTAGGGGGTAATTTCTGTGTGCAGATTTGGAACCAGCCTCTTTAGTGTTTTCCACGTGTAGATTATGATGTATCTTTCTCACTTGCGTTCCAGGGAGTACACGTCAAGGCACTTCAAACGTTCCCAGTAATTAAAGTGCTCGACTGAACTTACATGTGCAGTGAAGGTTCTCTCTAAGTTATAGCTACAATTTGACCTGCCTTGAATGGAGTAGAAAAACTCTCGAAACCCATCAAAGGCATTTCAAAGGGGGTGTTGGTGTACAGCAGTATTCCAGCCTAGAGAGAACAAGTGATTTAAAGTGGATCATCAGTCATCATTGGCATGGCATCCCTTGTTTTGAAAGTTCTCATTATCCATCTTATCATCTTCACAGATGTGATAGTGACAGTGCTGTGATCCTCGAAGGTGAGATCCTCCAACATTATCACTCCTAAGTCCTTCAGATTACTGTTTCGTTCCATTGTGTATCTAAAATTTGTTTTATATTCCGTCCTACCTGGAGGTTACCTGAAGGTTATTCCGGGGATCAACGCCCCCGCGGCCCGGTCCACGACCAGGCCTCCCGATGGATCAGGGCCTGATCAACTAGGCTGTTACTGCTGGCCGCACGCAGTCCGACGTACGAGCCACAGCCCGGCTGATCCGGCACCGACTTTAGGTATCTGTCCAGCTCTCTCTTGAAGGCAGCTATTAGTTTTTTTTTTCAAGTTTTCAATGTTCTAAAATTCCCTTTAAACTTTCAAGGTTGACGTTTCTTACTTAGTGGGATGTTGAAAGTAATTTTGGGCAGTGTAGGTGACAGACAATTCACTATTTTTAATTGAAGAAATTGGGATATATTAAATTTTCATGTGATAACTTGTAAATGTTTCATCAGATTGTCTTCACATCTAAAACGCGGATATTAATTGCATTAGCAATTGAAGCCGCACTCTGTACTGTTTCTTTTGCATTCATTAACGCATTGACGCAGAGCGACTGAGCTGCTGACGACTACGCAGAGACATCTGGTTTTTGTTAATACCATTATTATTAAGTGTATCGGCCTGAAATTGAATATATAAGTATGGGAAAAATTTTGGTATCGTTCCATCCTTAATTATTATTATTATTATCGATATTATTATTATTGATATTATTATTATTGATTTTATTATTATTATTAGCAACATGGGTGGTGGATTATTATAATCAAAGAAAGCGTTAAACCGACAAGGGTCATGCAGCCATTGGTGGTGGAGATTGATGGGAGGGAAGTGTGTTTGAGTCAGCATGCTCGGGGATGAAGGATGTCTGGAGGGAGAGATGGAAGAGGCTGGGGGGATGGGGGGTAGTGGTCGTAGTATCCATATGTGTGTTGGGGGGGAAGAGCCTCGTAAATACAGACCTCTTGAAAGGTGACGTGTGGTATCCCTGAACGGTGATGTGTGGTATCCCTTCTGGAGCGGTGACGGTGTGGTATCCCTATCGGCCAGGGGAAGGGATGGGCTGGGTTATCACAGCCTCCGCCGACACCGTGCTACGCTCTGGAGGGTATGGAGATACCCAGTGTGCATGTGGCATGCCCCGTGCAGCTTTTATTCATACCCAGTGATACCCCATGAGGGGACCTGAGCTAGAGCACACCACAGCCATGCTGTTGTGATATTCGTCTGTAAAAACCTGTATTTGTTGTCACAGTGGTGGCCCATGCTAACCTTCCTATGATGTATAGAAATATGCCTCGTTGGATGAATCTTATTAGAGCCAGCTGGTGCAGTGGTTAACGCACTGGCCTGTGAGTTTTAGGATTCATCTGCAAAAGGTTCGAACCCCACGTAAAAAGAACGAGTAACATGCGTACATATTTCAACGTCTCCTGATTACTCGAGGCTACCTCCTTGCCAGACTTTGTTGTTAAATGTGTGAGTTAATATAACTGTAAGTAAGCTAATGTAATCAAATCCAAACTAACCTGAAATCTAACCTA
This sequence comes from Cherax quadricarinatus, assembly GCF_038502225.1. Lineage (NCBI taxonomy): Eukaryota > Metazoa > Arthropoda > Malacostraca > Decapoda > Parastacidae > Cherax > Cherax quadricarinatus. Next base: position 7,378,088 of record NC_091299.1, read on the forward strand.
ACCTAAATTAACCTAATCTAACCTAGTATAAAATAGTGTTTAGAATGTTTACAAGTAGCTTTAAGTTGCTGACATTGTGTTTCTGGTGAGAAAATAGAGTAAAAATTAGGATGTGTTGATCAGATATTCCATTGATTTGTGTTGTAGTGTTGTGGCGCCTTAACTGGTGTCAAGCCCTCAGGTGACGGTGGTGTCAAGTGTTGGGGGACCTTGACGTGGGTCAAGTCCTCAAGTGACGGGGGTGTCAAGTGTTGAGGGACCTTGACATGAAACCCTCAGGTGACGGTGGTGTCAAGTGTTGAGGAATCTTGACGTGGGTCAAGCCCTCAAGTGACGGTGGTGTCAAGTGTTGAGGAATCTTGACGTGGGTCAAGCCCTCAGGTGACGGTGGTGTCAAGTGTTGAGGAATCTTGACGTGGGTCAAGCCCTCAGGTGACGGTGGTGTCAAGTGTTGAGGGACCTTGACATGTCAAACCCTCAGGTCACGGTGGTGTCAATTACTGAGGGATCTTGACGTGTGTCAAACCTTCAGGTGATGATATTGTCAAGTTTGAGTCGCCTTGACGTGTGCCAATCCCTCAGGTGATGGTAAGGATTTGACAGGCGAGTTGTTGTTATGGCTCCCGTCAGGTGGTTTAGCCCCACAAATATTAACGAGAAAAATTCTAACTTCCCTTCCTCTGTCTGTCTCTGTCTCTGTCTGTCTGTCTGTCTGTCTCTCTCTCTCTCTCTCTCTCTCTCTCTCTCTCTCTCTCTCTCTCTCTCTCTCTCTCTCTCTCTCTCTCTCTCTCTCTCTCTCTCTCTCTCTCTCTCTCTCTCTTTGTCTCTCTTTTCCTCTACTTCTCTCCTCTCACCTTCATTTAAGCCCGAACACTGTACTCAGGCAGAAGAGAGCATGTGACGTCCACCACTCTCCTAGTAACTAGTATTTAAACCGTGAGTATGTTTATTCACATAAAATGAGACGGTAAACTGCTCGGTATTTTTCCCAACATTGTCTTTGAGAGACGAGGAAGACTCCAATGATTATGTGAAACATTTCGTCTTACATATAGGAAGCCGCAGCTATTCCAGCGGCTACGGAATGGAGAAAAAAAATCTCTTGCAACATGAACTCACTCTCCAGTAGATTACATAAATGTTAGACATGCTCGCGACCAAGACTGGAGGTCGCTCGTCTCTTGTTTGTCTCTCCTCTTTCTTCCTACTAGTTAACTACTCACAGCAGTGGGCATACGATGAACTACACACACCAGTGGGAATGCAATGAACTACATACTGCAGTGGGCATGCAGTGAAGTACATACAACAGTGGGCATACAATGAACTACACACAGCAGTGGGCATACAATGAACTACACACAGCAGTGGGCATACAATGAACTACACACAGCAGTGGGCATACAATGAACTACACACAGCAGTGGGCATACAATGAACTACACACAGCAGTGGGCATACAATGAACAACACACAGAAGTAAGACACGAGAGAGAGGGGTGGGTTGACTACATTTTCGTGGACTGCAAGAAGGCCTTCGACACAGTTCCCCACAGGAGATTAGTGCAGAAGCTAGAGGATCAGGCGCATATAACAGGAAGGGCACCGCAATGGATCAGAGAATACCTGACAGGGAGGCAACAACGAGGCATGGTACGTGATGAGGTATCACACTGGGCGCCTGTGACGAGCGGGGTCCCACAGGGGTCAGTCCTAGGACCAGTGCTGTTCTTGGTATATGTGAATGACATGACGGAAGGGATAGACTCAGAAGTGTCCTTGTTTGCAGACAGTGTGAAGTTAATGAAAAGAATAAAATCAGATGAGGATCAGGCAGGACTACAAAGTGACCTGGACATGCTGGACACGTGGTCCAGCAACTGGCTACTCGAATTTAACCCCGCCAAATGCAAAGTCATGAAGATCGGGGAAGGGCAAAGAAGACCGCAGACAGGCTAGGTGGCCAAAGACTGCAAACCTCACTTGAGAAAGATCTTGGGGTGAGTATAACATTGAGCATGTCTCCGGAAGCACACATCAACCAGATAACTGCTGCAACATATGGGCGCCTGGCAATCCAGAGAATAGCGTTCCTATACCTTAGTAAGGAATCGTTCAAGACACCGTGTACTTCAGGTCCATACTGGAGTATGCAGCACCAGTTTGGAACCCACACCTAGTCAAGCACGTCAAGAAATTAGAGAAAGTACAAAGGTTTGCAACAAGGCTAGTTCCAGAGCTAAGGGGAATGTCCTACGAAGAAAGGTTAAGGGAAATCGGCCTGACGACACTGGAGGACAGGAGGGTTAGGAGAGACATGATAACGACGTACAAAATACTGCGTGGAATAGATAAGGTGGACAGAGACAGGATGTTCCAGAGATGGGACACAGAAACAAGGGGCCACAATTGGAAGTTGAAGACTCAGATGAGTCAAAGGGATGTGAGGAAGTATTTCTTCAGCCACAGAGTTGTCAGGAAGTGAAATAGTCTAGGAAGTGATTTAATGGAGGCAGGAACCATACAAAGATTTAAGACGAGGTACGATCAAGCTCATGGAGCAGTGAGAGAGAGGACCTAGTAGCGATCAGTGAAGAGACGGGGCCAGGAGCTGAGTCTCGACCCGTGCAACCACAGTTAGGTGAATTAGGTGAGTACACGACAGTGGGCATACAATGAACTACACACTGCAGTGGGCATACAATGAAATACACAGCAGTGGGCATACAATGAACTACACACTGCAGTGGGCATACAATGAAATACACACAGCAGTGGGCATACAATGAAATACACACAGCAGTGGTCATACAATGAACTACACAGCAGTGGGCATACAATGAACTACACAGCAGTGGGCATACAATGAACTTCATACAACAGTGGGCATACAATGAACTACACAGCAGTGAACATACAATGAACTACACAGCAGTGGGCATACAATGAACTACACAGCAGTGGGCATACATTGAACTACACACAGCAGTGGACATACAATGAACTACACAGCAGTGGGCATACAATGAACTTCATACAGCAGTGGTCATACAATGAACTACTCACAGCAGTGGTCATACAATGAACTCACAGCAGTGGGCCTGCAATGAAGTACTCAGTTACCCCTCGTACCATTGGGCGGTTGGCACCCACCATTATGGCACGTGTGAGAATTACAATGCATCAAGTCATGGTGGGAACATGTCACACCCGGGAGCTCCTTACAGCAGCCACTGAGACAGGTGGCCCGCTGGGGGATGGAGATGGGGGGCGAGATGGCAAAAGCTCTTGCTTCACATGCTGAGAGTCCGGATTCGATTCCCGGCGAGGGTGAAAATAATGGGCGTGCTTCTTTACACCGGTTGTCCATGTTCACCCATCAGTAAAATGGGTACCTGAGTGTTAGTGGACTGGTGTGGGTCGCATCCTGGGACAAAATTGTCCTTATTTGGGGGAAATGCACTGCATAACAAGGGGCTTTCTATATAGTAGTGTGTCATTGATGTCAGCTAGACTTGTGTATCTTGTACGTGTACGTGTGTATCTTGTACGTGTACTTGTGTATCTTGTACGTGTACTTGTGTATCTTGTACGTGTACTTGTGTATCTTGTACGTGTACTTGTGTATCTTGTACGAGTACTTGTGTATCTTGTACATGTACTTGTGTATCTTGTACGTGTACTTGTGTATCTTGTACGTGTACTTGTGTATCTTGTACGTGTACTTGTGTATCTTGTACGTGTACTTGTGTATCTTGTACGTGTACTTGTGTATCTTGTACGTGTACTTGTGTATCTTGTACGTGTACGTGTGTATCTTGTACGTGTACTTGTGTATCTTGTACGTGTACTTGTGTATCTTGTACGTGTACTTGTGTATCTTGTACGTGTACTTGTGTATCTTGTACGTGTACTTGTGTATCTTGTACGTGTACGTGTGTATCTTGTACGTGTACTTGTGTATCTTGTACGTGTACTTGTGTATCTTGTACGTGTACTTGTGTATCTTGTACGAGTACTTGTGTATCTTGTACGTGTACTTGTGTATCTTGTACGTGTACTTGTGTATCTTGTACGTGTACTTGTGTATCTTGTACGTGTACTTGTGTATCTTGTACGTGTACTTGTGTATCTTGTACGTGTACTTGTGTATCTTGTACGTGTACTTGTGTATCTTGTAGGTGTACGTGTGTATCTTGTACGTGTACTTGTGTATCTTGTACGTGTACTTGTGTATCTTGTATGTGTACTTGTGTATCTTGTACGTGTACTTGTGTATCTTGTACGTGTACTTGTGTATCTTGTACGTGTACTTGTGTATCTTGTACGTGTACTTGTGTATCTTGTACGTGTACTTATGTATCTTGTACGTGTACTTGTGTATCTTGTACGTGTACTTGTGTATCTTGTACGTGTACTTGTGTATCTTGTACGTGTACTTGTGTATCTTGTACGTGTACGTGTGTATCTTGTACGTGTACTTGTGTATCTTGTACGTGTACTTGTGTATCTTGTACGTGTACTTGTGTATCTTGTACGTGTACTTGTGTATCTTGTACGTGTACTTGTGTATCTTGTACGTGTACTTGTGTATCTTGTACGTGTACTTGTGTATCTTGTACGTGTACTTGTGTATCTTGTACGTGTACGTGTGTATCTTGTACGTGTACTTGTGTATCTTGTACGTGTACTTGTGTATCTTGTACGTGTACTTGTGTATCTTGTACGTGTACTTGTGTATCTTGTACGTGTACTTGTGTATCTTGTACGTGTACGTGTGTATCTTGTACGTGTACTTGTGTATCTTGTACGTGTACTTGTGTATCTTGTACGTGTACTTGTGTATCTTGTACGTGTACTTGTGTATCTTGTACGTGTACTTGTGTATCTTGTACGTGTACGTGTGTATCTTGTACGTGTACTTGTGTATCTTGTACGTGTACTTGTGTATCTTGTACGTGTACTTGTGTATCTTGTACGAGTACTTGTGTATCTTGTACGTGTACTTGTGTATCTTGTACGTGTACTTGTGTATCTTGTACGTGTACTTGTGTATCTTGTACGTGTACTTGTGTATCTTGTACGTGTACTTGTGTATCTTGTACGTGTACTTGTGTATCTTGTACGTGTACTTGTGTATCTTGTAGGTGTACGTGTGTATCTTGTACGTGTACTTGTGTATCTTGTACGTGTACTTGTGTATCTTGTATGTGTACTTGTGTATCTTGTACGTGTACTTGTGTATCTTGTACGTGTACTTGTGTATCTTGTACGTGTACTTGTGTATCTTGTACGTGTACTTGTGTATCTTGTACGTGTACTTATGTATCTTGTACGTGTACTTGTGTATCTTGTACGTGTACTTGTGTATCTTGTACGTGTACTTGTGTATCTTGTACGTGTACTTGTGTATCTTGTACGTGTACGTGTGTATCTTGTACGTGTACTTGTGTATCTTGTACGTGTACTTGTGTATCTTGTACGTGTACTTGTGTATCTTGTACGTGTACTTGTGTATCTTGTACGTGTACTTGTGTATCTTGTACGTGTACTTGTGTATCTTGTACGTGTACTTGTGTATCTTGTACGTGTACTTGTGTATCTTGTACGTGTACTTGTGTATCTTGTACGTGTACTTGTGTATCTTGTACGTGTACTTGTGTATCTTGTACGTGTACTTGTGTATCTTGTACGTGTACTTGTGTATCTTGTACGTGTACTTGTGTATCTTGTACGTGTACTTGTGTATCTTGTACGTGTACTTGTGTATCTTGTACGTGTACTTGTGTATCTTGTACGTGTACTTGTGTATCTTGTACGTGTACTTGTGTATCTTGTACGTGTACTTGTGTATCTTGTACGTGTACTTGTGTATCTTGTACGTGTACTTGTGTATCTTGTACGTGTACTTGTGTATCTTGTACGTGTACGTGTGTATCTTGTACGTGTACTTGTGTATCTTGTACGTGTACTTGTGTATCTTGTACGTGTACTTGTGTATCTTGTACGTGTACTTGTGTATCTTGTACGTGTACTTGTGTATCTTGTACGTGTACTTGTGTATCTTGTACGTGTACGTGTGTATCTTGTACGTGTACTTGTGTATCTTGTACGTGTACTTGTGTATCTTGTACGTGTACTTGTGTATCTTGTACGTGTACTTGTGTATCTTGTACGTGTACTTGTGTATCTTGTACGTGTACTTGTGTATCTTGTACGTGTACTTGTGTATCTTGTACGTGTACGTGTGTATCTTGTACGTGTACTTGTGTATCTTGTACGTGTACTTGTGTATCTTGTACGTGTACTTGTGTATCTTGTACGTGTACTTGTGTATCTTGTACGTGTACTTGTGTATCTTGTACGTGTATTTCTAGTAATAAAGATATATTATTATTATTTATTATTTCAGAGTGTGTAGCACTCTCCCCACCAGGCTGGCTGGCAGCAGTTCGTCAGTCCTCCCTCCTGACTCAGTATGAGTATGGCAGCAGTTCGTCAGTCCTCCCTCCTGACTCAGTATTAGTATGGCAGCCGTTCGTCAGTCCTCCCTCCTGACTTAGTATTAGTATGGCAGCCGTTCGTGAGTCCTCCCTCCTGACTCAGTATTAGTATGGCAGCCGTTCGTCAGTCCTCCCTCCTGACTCAGTATTAGTATGGCAGCCGTTCGTCAGTCCTCCCTCCTGACTCAGTATTAGTATGGCAGCCGTTCGTCAGTCCTCCCTCCTGACTCAGTATTAGTATGGCAGCAGTTCGTCAGTCCTCCCTCCTGACTCAGTATTAGTATGGCAGCAGTTCGTCAGTCCTCCCTCCTGACTCAGTATTAGTATGGCAGCCGTTCGTCAGTCCTCCCTCCTGACTCAGTATTAGTATGGCAGCAGTTCGTCAGTCCTCCCTCCTGACTCAGTATTAGTATGGCAGCAGTTCGTCAGTCCTCCCTCCTGACTCAGTATTAGTATGGCAGCAGTTCGTTAGTCCTCCCTCCTGACTCAGTATTAGTATGGCAGCCGTTCGTCAGTCCTCCCTCCTGACTCAGTATTAGTATGGCAGCAGTTCGTCAGTCCTCCCTCCTGACTCAGTATTAGTATGGCAGCAGTTCGTCAGTCCTCCCTCCTGACTCAGTATTAGTATGGCAGCAGTTCGTTAGTCCTCCCTCCTGACTCAGTATTAGTATGGCAGCAGTTCGTCAGTCCTCCCTCCTGACTCAGTATTAGTATGGCAGCCGTTCGTCAGTCCTCCCTCCTGACTCAGTATTAGTATGGCAGCAGTTCGTCAGTCCTCCCTCCTGACTCAGTATTAGTATGGCAGCAGTTCGTTAGTCCTCCCTCCTGACTCAGTATTAGTATGGCAGCAGTTCGTCAGTCCTCCCTCCTGACTCAGTATTAGTATGGCAGCCGTTCGTCAGTCCTCCCTCCTGACTCAGTATTAGTATGGCAGCAGTTCGTCAGTCCTCCCTCCTGACTCAGTATTAGTATGGCAGCAGTTCGTCAGTCCTCCCTCCTGACTCAGTATTAGTATGGCAGCAGTTCGTTAGTCCTCCCTCCTGACTCAGTATTAGTATGGCAGCAGTTCGTCAGTCCTCCCTCCTGACTCAGTATTAGTATGGCAGCCGTTCGTCAGTCCTCCCTCCTGACTCAGTATTAGTATGGCAGCCGTTCGTCAGTCCTCCCTCCTGACTCAGTATTAGTATGGCAGCCGTTCGTCAGTCCTCCCTCCTGACTCAGTATTAGTATGGCAGCCGTTCGTCAGTCCTCCCTCCTGACTCAGTATTAGTATGGCAGCAGTTCGTCAGTCCTCCCTCCTGACTCAGTATTAGGATGGCAGCCGTTCGTCAGTCCTCCCTCCTGACTCAGTATTAGTATGGCAGCCGTTCGTCAGTCCTCCCTCCTGACTCAGTATTAGTATGGCAGCAGTTCGTCAGTCCTCCCTCCTGACTCAGTATTAGTATGGCAGCAGTTCGTCAGTCCTCCCTCCTGACTCAGTATTAGTATGGCAGCCGTTCGTCAGTCCTCCCTCCTGACTCAGTATTAGTATGGCAGCAGTTCGTCAGTCCTCCCTCCTGACTCAGTATTAGTATGGCAGCCGTTCGTCAGTCCTCCCTCCTGACTCAGTATTAGTATGGCAGCCGTTCGTCAGTCCTCCCTCCTGACTCAGTATTAGTATGGCAGCCGTTCGTCAGTCCTCCCTCCTGACTCAGTATTAGTATGGCAGCCGTTCGTCAGTCCTCCCTCCTGACTCAGTATTAGTATGGCAGCCGTTCGTCGGTCCTCCCTCCTGACTCAGTATTAGTATGGCAGCAGTTCGTCAGTCCTCCCTCCTGACTCAGTATTAGGATGGCAGCAGTTCGTCAGTCCTCCCTCCTGACTCAGTATTAGTATGGCAGCCGTTCGTCAGTCCTCCCTCCTGACTCAGTATTAGTATGGCAGCAGTTCGTCAGTCCTCCCTCCTGACTCAGTATTAGTATGGCAGCAGTTCGTCAGTCCTCCCTCCTGACTCAGTATTAGTATGGCAGCCGTTCGTCAGTCCTCCCTCCTGACTCAGTATTAGTATGGCAGCCGTTCGTCAGTCCTCCCTCCTGACTCAGTATTAGTATGGCAGCAGTTCGTCAGTCCTCCCTCCTGACTCAGTATTAGTATGGCAGCAGTTCGTCAGTCCTCCCTCCTGACTCAGTATTAGTATGGCAGCCGTTCGTCAGTCCTCCCTCCTGACTCAGTATTAGTATGGCAGCCGTTCGTCAGTCCTCCCTCCTGACTCAGTATTAGTATGGCAGCAGTTCGTCAGTCCTCCCTCCTGACTCAGTATTAGTATGGCAGCAGTTCGTCAGTCCTCCCTCCTGACTCAGTATTAGTATGGCAGCAGTTCGTCAGTCCTCCCTCCTGACTCAGTATTAGTATGGCAGCAGTTCGTCAGTCCTCCCTCCTGACTCAGTATTAGTATGGCAGCAGTTCGTCAGTCCTCCCTCCTGACTCAGTATTAGTATGGCAGCAGTTCGTCAGTCCTCCCTCCTGACTCAGTATTAGTATGGCAGCAGTTCGTCAGTCCTCCCTCCTGACTCAGTATTAGTATGGCAGCCGTTCGTCAGTCCTCCCTCCTGACTCAGTATTAGTATGGCAGCCGTTCGTCAGTCCTCCCTCCTGACTCAGTATTAGTATGGCAGCCGTTCGTCAGTCCTCCCTCCTGACTCAGTATTAGTATGGCAGCAGTTCGTCAGTCCTCCCTCCTGACTCAGTATTAGTATGGCAGCAGTTCGTCAGTCCTCCCTCCTGACTCAGTATTAGTATGGCAGCAGTTCGTCAGTCCTCCCTCCTGACTCAGTATTAGTATGGCAGCAGTTCGTCAGTCTTCCCTCCTGACTCAGTATTAGTATGGCAGCAGTTCGTCAGTCCTCCCTCCTGACTCAGTATTAGTATGGCAGCAGTTCGTCAGTCCTCCCTCCTGACTCAGTATTAGGATGGTAGCCGTTCGTCAGTCCTCCCTCCTGACTCAGTATTAGTATGGCAGCAGTTCGTCAGTCCTCCCTCCTGACTCAGTATTAGTATGGCAGCAGTTCGTCAGTCCTCCCTCCTGACTCAGTATTAGGATGGTAGCCGTTCGTCAGTCCTCCCTCCTGACTCAGTATTAGTATGGCAGCAGTTCGTCAGTCCTCCCTCCTGACTCAGTATTAGGATAGCAGTCGTTCGTCAGTCCTTCCTCCTGACTCAGTATTAGGATGGTAGCCGTTCGTCAGTCCTCCCTCCTGACTCAGTATTAGGATGGCAGTCGTTCGTCAGTCCTCCCTCCTGACTCAGTATTAGGATGGCAGTCGTTCGTCAGTCCTTCCTCCTGACTCAGTATTAGGATGGCAGCCGTTCGTCAGTCCTCCCTCCTGACTCAGTATTAGGATGGCAGTCGTTCGTCAGCCCTCCCTCATGACTCAGTATTAGGATGGCAGCCGTTCGTCAGTCAGTCCTCCCTCCTGACTCAGTATTAGTATGGCAGCCGTTCGTCAGTCCTCCCTCCTGACTCAGTATTAGGATGGCAGCCGTTCGTGAGTCCTCCCTCCTGACTCAGTATTAGGCTGGCAGCCGTTCGTGAGTCCTCCCTCCTGACTCAGTATTAGGCTGGCAGCCGTTCGTGAGTCCTCACTCCTGACTCAGTATTAGGATGGCAGCCGTTCGTCAGTCCTCCCTCCTGACTCAGTATTAGGCTGCCAGCCTTTCGTGAGTCCTCCCTCCTGACTCAGTATTAGGCTGGCAGTCGTTCGTGAGTCCTCCCTCCTGACTCAGTATTAGGATGGCAGCCGTTCGTCAGTCCTCCCTCCTGACTCAGTATTAGGCTGCCAGCCATTCGTGAGTCCTCCCTCCTGACTCAGTATTAGGATGGCAGTCGTTCGTGAGTCCTCCCTCCTGACTCAGTATTAGGATGGCAGCCGTTCGTCAGTCCTCCCTCCTGACTTGAGCATTAGGAGGGCAGTCGTTCGTGAATCCTCCCTCCTGACTCAATATTAGGATGGCAGCCGTTCGTCAGTCCTCCCTCCTGACTCAGTATTAGGATAGCAGCCGTTCGTCAGACCTCCCTCCTGACTCAGTATTAGGATGGCAGCGGTTCGTCGGTCCTCCCTCCTGACTGAGTATTAGGATGGCAGTCGTTCGTGAATCCTCCCTCCTGACTCAATATTAGGATGGCAGCCGTTCGTCAGTCCTCCCTCCTGACTCAGTATTAGGATGGCAGCCGTTCGTCAGTCCTCCCTCCTGACTCAGCATTAGGATGGCAGCAGTTCGTCAGTCCTCCCTCCTGACTCAGTATTAGTATGGCAGCAGTTCGTCAGTCCTCACTCCAGACTCAGTATTAGGATGGCAGTCGTTCGTCAGTCCTCCCTCCTGACTCAGTATTAGGATGGCAGTCGTTCGTGAGTCCTCCCTCCTGACTCAGTATTAGGATGGCAGCCGTTCGTCAGTCCTCCCTCCTGACTCAGTATTAGTATGGCAGCAGTTCGTCAGTCCTCCCTCCTGACTCAGTATTAGTATGGCAGCAGTTCGTCAGTCCTCCCTCCTGACTCAGTATTAGGATGGCAGCCGTTCGTCAGTCCTCCCTCCTGACTCAGTATTAGTATGGCAGCCGTTCGTCAGTCCTCCCTCCTGACTCAGTATTAGTATGGCAGCCGTTCGTCAGTCCTCCCTCCTGACTCAGTATTAGTATGGCAGCAGTTCGTCAGTCCTCCCTCCTGACTCAGTATTAGTATGGCAGCAGTTCGTCAGTCCTCCCTCCTGACTCAGTATTAGTATGGCAGCCGTTCGTCAGTCCTCCCTCCTGACTCAGTATTAGTATGGCAGCCGTTCGTCAGTCCTCCCTCCTGACTCAGTATTAGTATGGCAGCAGTTCGTCAGTCCTCCCTCCTGACTCAGTATTAGTATGGCAGCAGTTCGTCAGTCCTCCCTCCTGACTCAGTATTAGTATGGCAGCCGTTCGTCAGTCCTCCCTCCTGACTCAGTATTAGTATGGCAGCCGTTCGTCAGTCCTCCCTCCTGACTCAGTATTAGTATGGCAGCCGTTCGTCAGTCCTCCCTCCTGACTCAGTATTAGTATGGCAGCAGTTCGTCAGTCCTCCCTCCTGACTCAGTATTAGTATGGCAGCAGTTCGTCAGTCCTCCCTCCTGACTCAGTATTAGGATGGCAGCCGTTCGTCAGTCCTCCCTCCTGACTCAGTATTAGTATGGCAGCCGTTCGTCAGTCCTCCCTCCTGACTCAGTATTAGTATGGCAGCCGTTCGTCAGTCCTCCCTCCTGACTCAGTATTAGTATGGCAGCAGTTCGTCAGTCCTCCCTCCTGACTCAGTATTAGTATGGCAGCAGTTCGTCAGTCCTCCCTCCTGACTCAGTATTAGTATGGCAGCCGTTCGTCAGTCCTCCCTCCTGACTCAGTATTAGTATGGCAGCCGTTCGTCAGTCCTCCCTCCTGACTCAGTATTAGTATGGCAGCAGTTCGTCAGTCCTCCCTCCTGACTCAGTATTAGTATGGCAGCAGTTCGTCAGTCCTCCCTCCTGACTCAGTATTAGTATGGCAGCCGTTCGTCAGTCCTCCCTCCTGACTCAGTATTAGTATGGCAGCCGTTCGTCAGTCCTCCCTCCTGACTCAGTATTAGTATGGCAGCAGTTCGTCAGTCCTCCCTCCTGACTCAGTATTAGTATGGCAGCAGTTCGTCAGTCCTCCCTCCTGACTCAGTATTAGTATGGCAGCAGTTCGTCAGTCCTCCCTCCTGACTCAGTATTAGTATGGCAGCAGTTCGTCAGTCCTCCCTCCTGACTCAGTATTAGTATGGCAGCAGTTCGTCAGTCCTCCCTCCTGACTCAGTATTAGTATGGCAGCAGTTCGTCAGTCCTCCCTCCTGACTCAGTATTAGTATGGCAGCAGTTCGTCAGTCCTCCCTCCTGACTCAGTATTAGTATGGCAGCCGTTCGTCAGTCCTCCCTCCTGACTCAGTATTAGTATGGCAGCCGTTCGTCAGTCCTCCCTCCTGACTCAGTATTAGTATGGCAGCCGTTCGTCAGTCCTCCCTCCTGACTCAGTATTAGTATGGCAGCAGTTCGTCAGTCCTCCCTCCTGACTCAGTATTAGTATGGCAGCAGTTCGTCAGTCCTCCCTCCTGACTCAGTATTAGTATGGCAGCAGTTCGTCAGTCCTCCCTCCTGACTCAGTATTAGTATGGCAGCAGTTCGTCAGTCTTCCCTCCTGACTCAGTATTAGTATGGCAGCAGTTCGTCAGTCCTCCCTCCTGACTCAGTATTAGTATGGCAGCAGTTCGTCAGTCCTCCCTCCTGACTCAGTATTAGGATGGTAGCCGTTCGTCAGTCCTCCCTCCTGACTCAGTATTAGTATGGCAGCAGTTCGTCAGTCCTCCCTCCTGACTCAGTATTAGTATGGCAGCAGTTCGTCAGTCCTCCCTCCTGACTCAGTATTAGGATGGTAGCCGTTCGTCAGTCCTCCCTCCTGACTCAGTATTAGTATGGCAGCAGTTCGTCAGTCCTCCCTCCTGACTCAGTATTAGGATAGCAGTCGTTCGTCAGTCCTTCCTCCTGACTCAGTATTAGGATGGTAGCCGTTCGTCAGTCCTCCCTCCTGACTCAGTATTAGGATGGCAGTCGTTCGTCAGTCCTCCCTCCTGACTCAGTATTAGGATGGCAGTCGTTCGTCAGTCCTTCCTCCTGACTCAGTATTAGGATGGCAGCCGTTCGTCAGTCCTCCCTCCTGACTCAGTATTAGGATGGCAGTCGTTCGTCAGCCCTCCCTCATGACTCAGTATTAGGATGGCAGCCGTTCGTCAGTCAGTCCTCCCTCCTGACTCAGTATTAGTATGGCAGCCGTTCGTCAGTCCTCCCTCCTGACTCAGTATTAGGATGGCAGCCGTTCGTGAGTCCTCCCTCCTGACTCAGTATTAGGCTGGCAGCCGTTCGTGAGTCCTCCCTCCTGACTCAGTATTAGGTTGGCAGCCGTTCGTGAGTCCTCACTCCTGACTCAGTATTAGGATGGCAGCCGTTCGTCAGTCCTCCCTCCTGACTCAGTATTAGGCTGCCAGCCATTCGTGAGTCCTCCCTCCTGACTCAGTATTAGGCTGGCAGTCGTTCGTGAGTCCTCCCTCCTGACTCAGTATTAGGATGGCAGCCGTTCGTCAGTCCTCCCTCCTGACTCAGTATTAGGCTGCCAGCCATTCGTGAGTCCTCACTCCTGACTCAGTATTAGGATGGCAGTCGTTCGTGAGTCCTCCCTCCTGACTCAGTATTAGGATGGCAGCCGTTCGTCAGTCCTCCCTCCTGACTTGAGCATTAGGAGGGCAGTCGTTCGTGAATCCTCCCTCCTGACTCAATATTAGGATGGCAGCCGTTCGTCAGTCCTCCCTCCTGACTCAGTATTAGGATAGCAGCCGTTCGTCAGACCTCCCTCCTGACTCAGTATTAGGATGGCAGCGGTTCGTCGGTCCTCCCTCCTGACTGAGTATTAGGATGGCAGTCGTTCGTGAATCCTCCCTCCTGACTCAATATTAGGATGGCAGCCGTTCGTCAGTCCTCCCTCCTGACTCAGTATTAGGATGGCAGCCGTTCGTCAGTCCTCCCTCCTGACTCAGCATTAGGATGGCAGCAGTTCGTCAGTCCTCCCTCCTGACTCAGTATTAGTATGGCAGCAGTTCGTCAGTCCTCACTCCAGACTCAGTATTAGGATGGCAGTCGTTCGTCAGTCCTCCCTCCTGACTCAGTATTAGTATGGCAGCCGTTCGTCAGTCCTCCCTCCTGACTCAGTATTAGTATGGCAGCCGTTCGTCAGTCCTCCCTCCTGACTCAGTATTAGTATGGCAGCCGTTCGTCAGTCCTCCCTCCTGACTCAGTATTAGTATGGCAGCCGTTCGTCAGTCCTCCCTCCTGACTCAGTATTAGTATGGCAGCCGTTCGTCAGTCCTCCCTCCTGACTCAGTATTAGTATGGCAGCCGTTCGTCAGTCCTCCCTCCTGACTCAGTATTAGTATGGCAGCCGTTCGTCAGTCCTCCCTCCTGACTCAGTATTAGTATGGCAGCCGTTCGTCAGTCCTCCCTCCTGACTCAGTATTAGTATGGCAGCCGTTCGTCAGTCCTCCCTCCTGACTCAGTATTAGTATGGCAGCCGTTCGTCAGTCCTCCCTCCTGACTCAGTATTAGTATGGCAGCAGTTCGTCAGTCCTCCCTCCTGACTCAGTATTAGGATGGCAGCCGTTCGTCAGTCCTCCCTCCTGACTCAGTATTAGTATGGCAGCCGTTCGTCAGTCCTCCCTCCTGACTCAGTATTAGTATGGCAGCAGTTCGTCAGTCCTCCCTCCTGACTCAGTATTAGTATGGCAGCAGTTCGTCAGTCCTCCCTCCTGACTCAGTATTAGTATGGCAGCCGTTCGTCAGTCCTCCCTCCTGACTCAGTATTAGTATGGCAGCCGTCCGTCAGTCCTCCCTCCTGACTCAGTATTAGTATGGCAGCAGTTCGTCAGTCCTCCCTCCTGACTCAGTATTAGTATGGCAGCAGTTCGTCAGTCCTCCCTCCTGACTCAGTATTAGTATGGCAGCCGTTCGTCAATCCTCCCTCCTGACTCAGTATTAGTATGGCAGCCGTTCGTCAGTCCTCCCTCCTGACTCAGTATTAGTATGGCAGCAGTTCGTCAGTCCTCCCTCCTGACTCAGTATTAGTATGGCAGCAGTTCGTCAGTCCTCCCTCCTGACTCAGTATTAGTATGGCAGCAGTTCGTCAGTCCTCCCTCCTGACTCAGTATTAGTATGGCAGCAGTTCGTCAGTCCTCCCTCCTGACTCAGTATTAGTATGGCAGCAGTTCGTCAGTCCTCCCTCCTGACTCAGTATTAGTATGGCAGCAGTTCGTCAGTCCTCCCTCCTGACTCAGTATTAGTATGGCAGCAGTTCGTCAGTCCTCCCTCCTGACTCAGTATTAGTATGGCAGCCGTTCGTCAGTCCTCCCTCCTGACTCAGTATTAGTATGGCAGCCGTTCGTCAGTCCTCCCTCCTGACTCAGTATTAGTATGGCAGCCGTTCGTCAGTCCTCCCTCCTGACTCAGTATTAGTATGGCAGCAGTTCGTCAGTCCTCCCTCCTGACTCAGTATTAGTATGGCAGCAGTTCGTCAGTCCTCCCTCCTGACTCAGTATTAGTATGGCAGCAGTTCGTCAGTCCTCCCTCCTGACTCAGTATTAGTATGGCAGCAGTTCGTCAGTCTTCCCTCCTGACTCAGTATTAGTATGGCAGCAGTTCGTCAGTCCTCCCTCCTGACTCAGTATTAGTATGGCAGCAGTTCGTCAGTCCTCCCTCCTGACTCAGTATTAGGATGGTAGCCGTTCGTCAGTCCTCCCTCCTGACTCAGTATTAGTATGGCAGCAGTTCGTCAGTCCTCCCTCCTGACTCAGTATTAGTATGGCAGCAGTTCGTCAGTCCTCCCTCCTGACTCAGTATTAGGATGGTAGCCGTTCGTCAGTCCTCCCTCCTGACTCAGTATTAGTATGGCAGCAGTTCGTCAGTCCTCCCTCCTGACTCAGTATTAGGATAGCAGTCGTTCGTCAGTCCTTCCTCCTGACTCAGTATTAGGATGGTAGCCGTTCGTCAGTCCTCCCTCCTGACTCAGTATTAGGATGGCAGTCGTTCGTCAGTCCTCCCTCCTGACTCAGTATTAGGATGGCAGTCGTTCGTCAGTCCTTCCTCCTGACTCAGTATTAGGATGGCAGCCGTTCGTCAGTCCTCCCTCCTGACTCAGTATTAGGATGGCAGTCGTTCGTCAGCCCTCCCTCATGACTCAGTATTAGGATGGCAGCCGTTCGTCAGTCAGTCCTCCCTCCTGACTCAGTATTAGTATGGCAGCCGTTCGTCAGTCCTCCCTCCTGACTCAGTATTAGGATGGCAGCCGTTCGTGAGTCCTCCCTCCTGACTCAGTATTAGGCTGGCAGCCGTTCGTGAGTCCTCCCTCCTGACTCAGTATTAGGCTGGCAGCCGTTCGTGAGTCCTCACTCCTGACTCAGTATTAGGATGGCAGCCGTTCGTCAGTCCTCCCTCCTGACTCAGTATTAGGCTGCCAGCCATTCGTGAGTCCTCCCTCCTGACTCAGTATTAGGCTGGCAGTCGTTCGTGAGTCCTCCCTCCTGACTCAGTATTAGGATGGCAGCCGTTCGTCAGTCCTCCCTCCTGACTCAGTATTAGGCTGCCAGCCATTCGTGAGTCCTCACTCCTGACTCAGTATTAGGATGGCAGTCGTTCGTGAGTCCTCCCTCCTGACTCAGTATTAGGATGGCAGCCGTTCGTCAGTCCTCCCTCCTGACTTGAGCATTAGGAGGGCAGTCGTTCGTGAATCCTCCCTCCTGACTCAATATTAGGATGGCAGCCGTTCGTCAGTCCTCCCTCCTGACTCAGTATTAGGATAGCAGCCGTTCGTCAGACCTCCCTCCTGACTCAGTATTAGGATGGCAGCGGTTCGTCGGTCCTCCCTCCTGACTGAGTATTAGGATGGCAGTCGTTCGTGAATCCTCCCTCCTGACTCAATATTAGGATGGCAGCCGTTCGTCAGTCCTCCCTCCTGACTCAGTATTAGGATGGCAGCCGTTCGTCAGTCCTCCCTCCTGACTCAGCATTAGGATGGCAGCAGTTCGTCAGTCCTCCCTCCTGACTCAGTATTAGTATGGCAGCAGTTCGTCAGTCCTCACTCCAGACTCAGTATTAGGATGGCAGTCGTTCGTCAGTCCTCCCTCCTGACTCAGTATTAGGATGGCAGTCGTTCGTGAGTCCTCCCTCCTGACTCAGTATTAGGATGGCAGCCGTTCGTCAGTCCTCCCTCCTGACTCAGTATTAGTATGGCAGCAGTTCGTCAGTCCTCCCTCCTGACTCAGTATTAGTATGGCAGCAGTTCGTCAGTCCTCCCTCCTGACTCAGTATTAGGATGGCAGCCGTTCGTCAGTCCTCCCTCCTGACTCAGTATTAGTATGGCAGCCGTTCGTCAGTCCTCCTTCCTGACTCAGTATTAGTATGGCAGCCGTTCGTCAGTCCTCCCTCCTGACTCAGTATTAGTATGGCAGCAGTTCGTCAGTCCTCCCTCCTGACTCAGTATTAGTATGGCAGCAGTTCGTCAGTCCTCCCTCCTGACTCAGTATTAGTATGGCAGCCGTTCGTCAGTCCTCCCTCCTGACTCAGTATTAGTATGGCAGCCGTTCGTCAGTCCTCCCTCCTGACTCAGTATTAGTATGGCAGCAGTTCGTCAGTCCTCCCTCCTGACTCAGTATTAGTATGGCAGCAGTTCGTCAGTCCTCCCTCCTGACTCAGTATTAGTATGGCAGCCGTTCGTCAGTCCTCCCTCCTGACTCAGTATTAGTATGGCAGCCGTTCGTCAGTCCTCCCTCCTGACTCAGTATTAGTATGGCAGCCGTTCGTCAGTCCTCCCTCCTGACTCAGTATTAGTATGGCAGCAGTTCGTCAGTCCTCCCTCCTGACTCAGTATTAGTATGGCAGCAGTTCGTCAGTCCTCCCTCCTGACTCAGTATTAGGATGGCAGCCGTTCGTCAGTCCTCCCTCCTGACTCAGTATTAGTATGGCAGCCGTTCGTCAGTCCTCCCTCCTGACTCAGTATTAGTATGGCAGCCGTTCGTCAGTCCTCCCTCCTGACTCAGTATTAGTATGGCAGCAGTTCGTCAGTCCTCCCTCCTGACTCAGTATTAGTATGGCAGCAGTTCGTCAGTCCTCCCTCCTGACTCAGTATTAGTATGGCAGCCGTTCGTCAGTCCTCCCTCCTGACTCAGTATTAGTATGGCAGCCGTTCGTCAGTCCTCCCTTCTGACTCAGTATTAGTATGGCAGCAGTTCGTCAGTCCTCCCTCCTGACTCAGTATTAGTATGGCAGCAGTTCGTCAGTCCTCCCTCCTGACTCAGTATTAGTATGGCAGCCGTTCGTCAGTCCTCCCTCCTGACTCAGTATTAGTATGGCAGCCGTTCGTCAGTCCTCCCTCCTGACTCAGTATTAGTATGGCAGCAGTTTGTCAGTCCTCCCTCCTGACTCAGTATTAGTATGGCAGCAGTTCGTCAGTCCTCCCTCCTGACTCAGTATTAGTATGGCAGCAGTTCGTCAGTCCTCCCTCCTGACTCAGTATTAGTATGGCAGCAGTTCGTCAGTCCTCCCTCCTGACTCAGTATTAGTATGGCAGCAGTTCGTCAGTCCTCCCTCCTGACTCAGTATTAGTATGGCAGCAGTTCGTCAGTCCTCCCTCCTGACTCAGTATTAGTATGGCAGCAGTTCGTCAGTCCTCCCTCCTGACTCAGTATTAGTATGGCAGCCGTTCGTCAGTCCTCCCTCCTGACTCAGTATTAGTATGGCAGCCGTTCGTCAGTCCTCCCTCCTGACTCAGTATTAGTATGGCAGCCGTTCGTCAGTCCTCCCTCCTGACTCAGTATTAGTATGGCAGCAGTTCGTCAGTCCTCCCTCCTGACTCAGTATTAGTATGGCAGCAGTTCGTCAGTCCTCCCTCCTGACTCAGTATTAGTATGGCAGCAGTTCGTCAGTCCTCCCTCCTGACTCAGTATTAGTATGGCAGCAGTTCGTCAGTCGTCCCTCCTGACTCAGTATTAGTATGGCAGCAGTTCGTCAGTCCTCCCTCCTGACTCAGTATTAGTATGGCAGCAGTTCGTCAGTCCTCCCTCCTGACTCAGTATTAGGATGGTAGCCGTTCGTCAGTCCTCCCTCCTGACTCAGTATTAGTATGGCAGCAGTTCGTCAGTCCTCCCTCCTGACTCAGTATTAGTATGGCAGCAGTTCGTCAGTCCTCCCTCCTGACTCAGTATTAGGATGGTAGCCGTTCGTCAGTCCTCCCTCCTGACTCAGTATTAGTATGGCAGCAGTTCGTCAGTCCTCCCTCCTGACTCAGTATTAGGATAGCAGTCGTTCGTCAGTCCTTCCTCCTGACTCAGTATTAGGATGGTAGCCGTTCGTCAGTCCTCCCTCCTGACTCAGTATTAGGATGGCAGTCGTTCGTCAGTCCTCCCTCCTGACTCAGTATTAGGATGGCAGTCGTTCGTCAGTCCTTCCTCCTGACTCAGTATTAGGATGGCAGCCGTTCGTCAGTCCTCCCTCCTGACTCAGTATTAGGATGGCAGTCGTTCGTCAGCCCTCCCTCATGACTCAGTATTAGGATGGCAGCCGTTCGTCAGTCAGTCCTCCCTCCTGACTCAGTATTAGTATGGCAGTCGTTCGTCAGTCCTCCCTCCTGACTCAGTATTAGGATGGCAGCCGTTCGTGAGTCCTCCCTCCTGACTCAGTATTAGGCTGGCAGCCGTTCGTGAGTCCTCCCTCCTGACTCAGTATTAGGCTGGCAGCCGTTCGTGAGTCCTCACTCCTGACTCAGTATTAGGATGGCAGCCGTTCGTCAGTCCTCCCTCCTGACTCAGTATTAGGCTGGCAGTCGTTCGTGAGTCCTCCCTCCTGACTCAGTATTAGGATGGCAGCCGTTCGTCAGTCCTCCCTCCTGACTCAGTATTAGGCTGCCAGCCATTCGTGAGTCCTCACTCCTGACTCAGTATTAGGATGGCAGTCGTTCGTGAGTCCTCCCTCCTGACTCAGTATTAGGATGGCAGCCGTTCGTCAGTCCTCCCTCCTGACTTGAGCATTAGGAGGGCAGTCGTTCGTGAATCCTCCCTCCTGACTCAATATTAGGATGGCAGCCGTTCGTCAGTCCTCCCTCCTGACTCAGTATTAGGATAGCAGCCGTTCGTCAGACCTCCCTCCTGACTCAGTATTAGGATGGCAGCGGTTCGTCGGTCCTCCCTCCTGACTGAGTATTAGGATGGCAGTCGTTCGTGAATCCTCCCTCCTGACTCAATATTAGGATGGCAGCCGTTCGTCAGTCCTCCCTCCTGACTCAGTATTAGGATGGCAGCCGTTCGTCAGTCCTCCCTCCTGACTCAGCATTAGGATGGCAGCAGTTCGTCAGTCCTCCCTCCTGACTCAGTATTAGTATGGCAGCAGTTCGTCAGTCCTCACTCCAGACTCAGTATTAGGATGGCAGTCGTTCGTCAGTCCTCCCTCCTGACTCAGTATTAGGATGGCAGTCGTTCGTGAGTCCTCCCTCCTGACTCAGTATTAGGATGGCAGCCGTTCGTCAGTCCTCCCTCCTGACTGAGTATTAGGATGGCAGTCGTTCGTGAATCCTCCCTCCTGACTCAATATTAGGATGGCAGCCGTTCGTCAGTCCTCCCTCCTGACTCAGTATTAGGATAGCAGCCGTTCGTCAGTCCTCTCTCCTGACTCAGTATTAGGATGGCAGCCGTTCGTCGGTCCTCCCTCCTGACTGAGTATTAGGATGGCAGTCGTTCGTGAATCCTCCCTCCTGACTCAATATTAGGATGGCAGCCGTTCGTCAGTCCTCCCTCCTGACTCAGTATTAGGATGGCAGCCGTTCGTCAGTCCTCCCTCCTGACTCAGCATTAGGATGGCAGCCGTTCATCAGTCCTCTCTCCTGACTCAGTATTAGGATGGCAGCAGTTCGTCAGTCCTCCTTCCTGACTCAGCATTAGGATGGCAGCCGTTCGTCAGTCCTCCCTCCTGACTCAGTATTAGTATGGCAGCAGTTCATCAGTCCTCCCTCCTGACTCAGCATTAGGATGGCAGCAGTTCGTCAGTCCTCACTCCAGACTCAGTATTAGGATGGCAGTCGTTCGTCAGTCCTCCCTCCTGACTCAGTATTAGGATGGCAGCCGTTCGTCAGTCCTCCCTCCTGACTCAGTATTAGGATGGCAGCCGTTCGTCGGTCCTCCCTCCTGACTCAGTATTAGCATAGCAGTCGTTTGTGAATCCTCCCTCCTGACTCAATATTAGGATGGCAGCCGTTCGTCAGTCCTCCCTCCTGACTCAGTATTAGAATGGCAGCCGTTCGTGAGTCCTCCCTCCTGACTCAGTATTAGTATGGCAGCAGTTCGTCAGTCCTCCCTCCTGACTCAGTATTAGGATGGCAGCAGTTCGTCAGTCTTCCCTCCTGACTCAGTATTAGTATGGCAGCAGTTCGTCAGTCCTCCCTCCTGACTCAGTATTAGTATGGCAGCAGTTCGTTAGTCCTCCCTCCTGACTCAGTATTAGCATGGCAGCAGTTCGTCAGTCCTCTCTCCTTACTCAGTATTAGTATGGCAGCAGTTCGTGAGTCCTCCCTCCTGACTCAGTATTAGTATGGCAGCAGTTCGTCAGTCCTCCCTCCTGACTCAGTATTAGTATGGCAGCAGTTCGTCAGTCCTCCCTCCTGACTCAGTATTAGTATGGCAGCAGTTCGTCAGTCCTCCCTCCTGACTCAGTATTAGTATGGCAGCAGTTCGTCAGTCCTCCCTCCTGACTCAGTATTAGTATGGCAGCAGTTCGTGAGTCCTCCCTCCTGACTCAGTATTAGTATGGCAGCAGTTCGTCAGTCCTCCCTCCTGACTCAGTATTAGTATGGCAGCAGTTCGTCAGTCCTCCCTCCTGACTCAGTATTAGTATGGCAGCAGTTCGTCAGTCCTCCCTCCTGACTCAGTATTAGTATGGCAGCAGTTCGTCAGTCCTCCCTCCTGACTCAGTATTAGTATGGCAGCAGTTCATCAGTCCTCCCTCCTGACTCAGTATTAGGATGGCAGCAGTTCGTCAGTCTTCCCTCCTGACTCAGTATTAGTATGGCAGCAGTTCGTCAGTCCTCCCTCCTGACTCAGTATTAGTATGGCAGCAGTTCGTTAGTCCTCCCTCCTGACTCAGTATTAGTATGGCAGCAGTTCGTCAGTCCTCCCTCCTGACTCAGTATTAGTATGGCAGCAGTTCGTCAGTCCTCCCTCCTGACTCAGTATTAGTATGGCAGCAGTTCGTCAGTCCTCCCTCCTGACTCAGTATTAGTATGGCAGCAGTTCGTCAGTCCTCCCTCCTGACTCAGTATTAGTATGGCAGCAGTTCGTCAGTCCTCCCTCCTGACTCAGTATTAGTATGGCAGCAGTTCGTCAGTCCTCCCTCCTGACTCAGTATTAGTATGGCAGCAGTTCGTCAGTCCTCCCTCCTGACTCAGTATTAGTATGGCAGCAGTTCGTCAGTCCTCCCTCCTGACTCAGTATTAGTATGGCAGCAGTTCGTCAGTCCTCCCTCCTGACTCAGTATTAGTATGGCAGCCGTTCGTCAGTCCTCTCTCCTGACTCAGTATTAGTATGGCAGCAGTTCGTCAGTCCTCTCTCCTGACTCAGTATTAGTATGGCAGCAGTTCGTCAGTCCTCCCTCCTGACTCAGTATTAGTATGGCAGCAGTTCGTCAGTCCTCCCTCCTGACTCAGTATTAGTATGGCAGCAGTTCGTCAGTCCTCCCTCCTGACTCAGTATTAGTATGGCAGCAGTTCGTCAGTCCTCCCTCCTGACTCAGTATTAGGCTGCAGGTGTTGTGTCGAGCTACAGTAGACACTCGTTCCAACATTTATAATTTGGTCTGATATTTTTATGTTGTAAAAACATATCCAAGGTGTCGCTGTTCACATATCTGAAAATTATTTTAAGAGAAAGCCTAATAATAATAATAATAATAATAATAATAATAATAATAATAATAATAATAATAATAAGAAGAAGAAGAAGAAGAAGAAGAAGAAAAAAACAGTAGTAGTAACAGATCAGATAAACGGTAAAAGTAACACCCTGCTATCAAGAGATGAAAGTCACAATAACATGGCTGGGACAGTCATTAAAAACCCACACATAGGAGAGGCACATTATGACGACGTTTCGGTCCTTTCCTGGACCATTGTCAAGTGGCTTGCTATCAAAAGGCCAGTGACATTTGCTCCATATAAACAATTCCCACTCGTTTCCACCACTGCATATGCTTGTGATATGCCTGTGGCCAGTTTATAGAGTTTTCTACGCTCACAGACCGGTCTGTGGCCAGGATTTTCTGTGGATTGCCTGTTCAACCAGGCTGTTGCTGTTGGCTCACACAGCCTAGTCGATCTGGTACTTGGCAGACTTAGTGACCTAGTTTCCTCTTGGAAAACTTCTGCACTTGTTCCGGCAGTATTTCTGATACCTGCTTGTAACAAGTTGACTAGTCTTGGACCCAGAATGTTAACAGTGTTATCTTATTAGTTTATTGTATCCATGGCCCCTCTGCTTTACGCTGAGTCCATTTTACAATTCTTTATCTCTCGCTTCAGTACCTTGTTATGGCAGTGTATAGATTTAGAACAAGTCTCTCAAGTATCTTTCCATGTAGACATTATCAGGTGTCTCTCTCTCCTTCAGTCCAGAGAGTACATTCCAACTACTATGAGGCGTTCCCAGTAGTTCAAATGCTTTTTCTTTTCCTCTACTCTGTTCATTTTGCCCTACACTTTCTTACAGTATGCATCACAACTATGCCACTTACAAATCTACCTTCCCAAACAAACCATACACTGCTGCTGACAGACACACTGACACAACCATCTCACTACCATCCTTGCTGGGATAAGAGAAGGGGAGTGTCATAGCATATTGCGTGGCGTGTGTGTGTTTACAAGATTAATTGACTTGGGGGAGCGTCTGGTTACACCACGACTCAGTCTGTGAGGGCCACCACTCGCCCACACTATGTTTTGATAGGAAGATCTCTCCCCAACCCCCTTCCCTATCGCTCACCGGGGTTTCTTCATTAAGGGTGCTTAATTACAATTCACAAACGGTCGAAAGTTTTATTAGGTGTATCTGCAACATAAATGGGATCGATTTAAAGTTCTACTCTCGCAGTCTGACTTGCGGCCGGATTTCTTAGTTGGCTATTGATGCCGCAGGACTTCATAGCCATGGCAACTTGGCTAATCTGGGCTTGTTGCTGGAAATGATACAGTTTCCTCTAGTAAGCATTTGCCTTTTCTTCTCAACAATATTTCTTACATATGTTAACAGCAGGTTATAGAGTCGTCGACCACGGATGTTGACATAGTGTTCTCCAGTTGCGCCTATAGCATTCCTTCTTTTAACTGAGTTTATTCTACACTTCCTCCCGCATCTCATCTCTCCGTTTCAGAGAGTCCACTCCTAATGCTTCTAAGCATTTTCATAGTTCAGATGTTTTCTTGATTCTATGAGGGCAGTAAACGATCTGTGAACGTTTTGCCCCTTTTATTTCTCCTGACTCAAAAGTGGCTCTGTACAAAACAGTATCCATGACGTATGATCACAGTTGATATGAAATAACCGGCGTAATTTCTCTTGTTTTGAGAGTATTTATAATCAAATCTTTTACCTGCCCATTGTTGTGTTTAGCTTACTTCGTTCTCTAAAGTAAATAATTGATTATTTCCTTCCTGGTCTAAACACTTGGAATTGTTTAACACTGAGAATTATGCCCACTGAAAAACTTCGTTTATATTTGTACATTTCTATCTTTGTCTATTGGGGGTGACTTAATATCACTGTTCATAAACAATTATATCAAGCTAAGGCTGGAGTTCTTAAATATGACTGCTATGAGGATGAGATTCAGTAAATATCCCAAGAACCGTAGCTTAGTGATCAGAGTGTTCGACACACCCGAAAAGTCCCG
This sequence comes from Cherax quadricarinatus, assembly GCF_038502225.1. NCBI lineage: Eukaryota > Metazoa > Arthropoda > Malacostraca > Decapoda > Parastacidae > Cherax > Cherax quadricarinatus. The sequence continues at coordinate 7,403,122 of NC_091299.1, forward strand.
AGAGCTATTCCTGGATCGCGAAATATCTGAGCGAATTTTATTGGACCCCAGCTACCCCAGCTCACCTAGCAGCAAAATCAGGTACCTATCTACCTGGAGGGTATTCCAGGGATCAACGCCCCCGCGGCCCGGTCCACGACCAGGCCTTCCGGTGGATTAGGGCCTGGTCAACTAGGCTGTTACTGCTGGCCGCATGTAGTCCAGCGTACGAACTACAGTCCAGCTTCCTCTTGAAGGCAGCCAGAGGGCTATTGGTAATTCCTCTTTTGGCTGGTGGGAGGCTGTTGAACAGTCTTGGGCCCCGGACACTTATTGTATTTTATCTTAGTGTACCAGGTAGATAGACCAATGGCGCCCCTACTTTTCGTTAGGGGTATTTTGCACCGCCTGCCAGCTTTTATGCTTTCGTAGGGAGTGTTTTCTGTGTGCAGATTATGGACCATTCCTTCTAGGATTTTCCAGGTGTAGATTATGATGTAACTCTCGCCTGCGCTCCAGTGAGTACAAGTCAAGTGCTTCCAGGTGTTCCCAGTAGTTAAGGTGTTTGATGGAACTTACATGTGCAGTAAAGGTTCTCTGCATTCTCTAGATCTGCAATTTCACCTGCCCTGAATGGGGATGTTAATGTACAGCAGTATTCCATCCTAGAGAGAACAAGTGAAAAGGATCATCATTGGCTTGGCATCTCTTGTTTTGAACGTTCTCATTATCCATCCTGTCATTTTCTTCCCAGTTGTGATCGTGGCACTGTTGTGATCCTTGAAGGTGAAATCCTCAGACATTACCACTCCCAGGTCCTTCACATTATTTTTTCACTCTGTTGTATGGTCAGAGTCAGTAGTATACTCTGCTCTAGTTATTATTTCCTCCAGTTTTCCATAACGGAGTAGTTGGAATTTTTCTTCATTGAACATCATATTGTTTTCCGTTGCCCACTGGAAAACTTAGTTTATATCTTCTTGGAAGTTTACAGTGTCCTCAATAGATGACAGTCTCATGCAGATCTTAGTATCGTCTGCAAAGAATGACACGGTGCTGTGGGTTACATCTCTGTCTATGTCTGATATGAGGATGAGGAACAGGATAGGGGCGAGTACTGTGCCTTGTGGAACAGAGCTCTTCACTATGGCAGCTTCCGATTTAACTCTGTTGACCACTACTCTTTGTGTTCGATTGGTTAGGAAGTTGAAGATCCATCTCCCCAGTTTGCCAGTTATTCTTTTATCACGTATTTTTTGCGCTATTACGCCATGATCGCATTTGTCAAAGGCTTTTGCAAAGTCTGTGTATATTACATCTGCATTCCTTTTTTCTTCCAGTGCATCCAAGACCATATCTTAGTGATCCAGTAGTTGCGAGATTGCCTGGATTGTGCAGTTTTTGGGAATCTAAGTGGTTTGCAATCCTGCTTCTTAGCACTCTTTCAAAGGTTTTTATGATGTGGGACGTTAGAGCTATTGGTCTATAGTTCTTAGCTATTACTTTACTAACAGATCTTACTGCACTGTTAAGGGCTGAATCCTGGATAATAATGCTATGCAAATATATGATGTTGCTATGCAAAAATGCTTGAGAAACTCCGGTTGTGTTGGAAGCATTCAAGTGTTGGGTGGAAGGTATTTGCATAATGGGATGTATCAGATGATTGTAATTAAAATGAATCTTGTTGACCATTAATCACTTTATCATTCACCCTCCCCCACCATATCCACCCCCATATCTACCCCAGGGAACTGGTAATTAGAGGCACCTAACGAGCCCAGGAACTGAGCACCTATGTAGATTTGCTTAAGCAAGATACATCCTGGACTTTTTTTTTTTTTTTAGTTTGCGAATTCAGGTTTGCGATTCTCTCCTCAAACATCTAGAAATTCTAGAGAATATATGACAGCTTAAATCTAGATGGAAATAGATCATTCTTTTCAGCAGTTTTCTTGGGTGGGCAGTTTAAAGTCCTCTGCTGTGTTTTTCTCATATATCCCCACGTATTTCCCATGTACTGCCAAGTATTTCCCATGTACTTCCAAATATTCCCAATGTACTCCCATGTACGAGTACTTCCACGTCTTTCCCATGTACTGCACGTGTTTCTTACGTACTCCAAAGTCTTTCCCATGTACTCTCATGTATTTTCCATGTACCCCCACGTCTTTCCCATGTACTCCCACGTCTTTCCCATGTACTCCCACGTCTTTCCCATGTACTCCCACGTCTTTCCCATGTACTCCCACGTCTTTCCCATGTACTCCCACGTCTTTCCCATGTACTCCCACGTCTTTCCCATGTACTCCCACGTCTTTCCCATGTACTCCCATGTCTTTCCCATGTACTCCCACGTCTTTCCCATGTACTCCCACGTCTTGTCCTCTTACCTAATCAATTTGTATATTAATTGTGGATAAAATTTTGTCGTTGCATCTCTTTGTCCTTGGATTAGTCTGCTTCCTTTGTTCTTCCTTTGTTCTTCCTTTCTTCCTTATGACAAACCTTATTTATCAGTACTGTCTTTCCTTATCGACCTTTCCCTTCATTTATTCTCGTCTCTGCTGTTCCTCCCTCCCGTTCCTTCCTTCCTTACCGCTCTCCCGTCGTTCCATGCCCTCTCTCCCACCCTTCCAATCCCTTCCCTCCCGACTGGGAGTTCCCAGACGGTTGTTATCTCAGCAGGGATCACACAGTTTTTACCAGAAACAATTGCTCAATCTGTCGAACCTGCGTCTCTTCAAGACCTTCCTCCCTGTTGTTGTTGTTGTAGTTGTTGCTGTTGTTGTAATTGTTGTTGTAGTTGTTATTGTTGTAGTTGCTATTGTTGTTGTAGTAGTAGTTGTTGTTGTAGTAGCTGTTGTTGTAGTTGCTGTTGTTGTAGTAGTTGTTGTAGTAGTAGTTGCTGTTGTTGTAGTGGTTGTTGTAGTAGTTGTTGTTGTAGTTGCTGTTGTTGTAATTGTTGTTGTAGTTGTTATTGTTGTAGTTGCTATTGTTGTTGTAGTTGTTGTAGTAGTAGTTGTTGTTGTAGTAGTTGTTGTAGTTGCTGTTGTTGTAGTAGTTGTTGTTGTAGTACTTGTTGTTGTTGTTGTTGTAGTTGCTATTGTTGTTGTAGTAGTTGTTGTAGTAGTAGTAGGTGTTGTTGTAGTAGTTGTAGTAGTTGTTGTTGTTGTTGTTGTAGTTGCTGTTGTTGTTGTAGTTGCTGTTGTTGTAGTGGTTGTTGATGTAGTAGTTATTGTTGTAGTTGCTGTTGTTGTAGTGGTTGTTGATGTAGTAGTTATTGTTGTAGTTGCTGTTGTTGTTGTAGTAGTTGCTGTTGTTGTAGTGGTTGTTGTTGTAGTAGTTATTGTTGTAGTTGCTGTTGTTGTTGTAGCAGTAGTTGTTGTTGTAGTGGTTGTTGTTGTAGTAGTAGTAGTTGTTGTTGTAGTTGTTGTTGTTGTTGTCTCTATCCTGCTAAAGCCTCCTTGTCTAAGCTGAAAGATCTCATCACCTGTGACTCATCCTGTGTGATGGAACTTGACAGGGAAATGTAATTACCTATTGTTTCTAATATGTAACTGTCATGTTGAATAGGATATCAAGTTTGGCTAAATATAAGAGAAAAGTACTATTAACCCGCACCTCCCCCTTAACACCTCCGCCAGACCCTCCCATTTAACCCGCACCTCTCCCTTAAGACCCTCCCTTTTAACCCGCACCTCTCCCTTAAAACCCTCCCTCTGGCTGTTGTCTTAACCTGCCGTATCTGATTTGTTGGCTTCTGCGTGTTTATCTCTTTTTAAACCTGTACTTAAAGATTCTTCGGGATTAGAGAGAGTTCTTATCATATATTTTAGTTGGCGTGTTTATGCCCGGTTTGAAAGTCTTGCTCTAGCGGCTACGCTGATAGAAAGTTATTTTGTGATGTGTGTGTGTGTGTGTGTGTGTGTGTGTGTGTGTGTGTGTGTGTGTGTACTCTCTTGATGAAATTAAGCAGTCAGTCACTGAAGCGAGTAGCTTTGGTTGGCTTTGATGCCCTCCAGGTCGGGCGATAGACAGGCCAGAGGGAAGTGGCTGTGTTTTGAGAAGAGGCTCTTCCTCGCGTATACCAGGGTTCCAATCTCTTCAATTTCCTCGTTGAAACTTGAAACACAACCGCGATAATAATGATTCCCTTCCACTCATCAACTCTTGATAAATGCGCCATCCTACTGCCCGCTAATCTAAATCTTCCTTTATAAGCCAGGTTATTCCCCTCCTCCTCCATCAACTTGCGCTTTCTTAGCTCTCTCGTCTGAGTATTGTCGTATGTCTGAGTGTTGTCGTATGTCTGAGTGTTGTCGTATGTCTGAGTGTTGTCGTATGTCTGAGTGTTGTTGTCGTATGTCTGAGTGTTGTTGTCGTATGTCTGAGTGTTGTCGTATGTCTGAGTGTTGTTGTCGTATGTCTGAGTGTTGTTGTCGTATGTCTGAGTGTTGTTGTCGTATGTCTGAGTGTTGTCGTATGTCTGAGTGTTGTTGTCGTACGTCTGAGTGTTGTCGTATGTCTGAGTGTTGTTGTCGTATGTCTGAGTGTTGTTGTCGTATGTCTGAGTGTTGCTGTACGTCTGACTGTTAACATAAGAAAGAAGGAACACCGCAGCAGGCCTACCGGCCCAGGCGAGGCAGGTCCAAGTCTCCCACCGGCTTAAGCCAATGCGCCAACCTAGTCAGGTCAGGTCACATTCACTTAAGAAGGAGCACGGCATCAGACCTACTAGCACAAGCTAGTACGTCTGAGTGTTCCCTGTACGACCCTCTGATACCAGCATTACTACTCGGGCGGGTCCATAATGTGTACTCACCTACTTGTCGTTAATAAAGTCGAGTCTCGGTCCTGTCCCTGCGTCTCTCAACCTCATACGACTGGTTTCACAAACTTCTTGCATCACTGGCCCTGTCGTATTTATCCTTAAAACTGTGTATGGTATCTGCTTCAACCACCTTCTTGTTTAAGTCATTCCACTTTCTAATCATTCTGAGGCTGAAGACGTTCTTGATGTCATAAATATAACTACTTGTGTCCTGCTGTTGCTGTCTTTCAGACAGTCTGTCCCCTTTCAGACAGTCTGTCCCCTTTCAGACAGTCTGTCCCCTTTCAGACAGTCTGTCCCCTTTCAGACAGTCTGTCCCCTTTCAGACAGTCTGTCCCCTTTCAGACAGTCTGTCCCTGCCTGCCCTCGGCCCCAGCACATCCTCTTAAAAACTGTATTTTACTGTTGCCGTGACAGTCAGATGGGTGACTGATAAACGAATCTTAAACAGTGATTATCTGATTGTGTGTGTGTGTGTGTGTGTGTGTGTGTGTGTGTGTGTGTGTGAGGGGTGGTGTCTGGAAAAGGGTGTATGAAGGGTCAACACTGGATTTAAAATTATGTAAATGACTGCCCAAGTGACCATGTCTGTTGTCTTATCTGTCTTAAGTTTTGGAGGTGATGACAAGTGGTGGTGGCGCAGTGATGGTGGTGGTGACAGTGGTGGTGGTAGTGGCAGTGGTGGTGGTGGCAGTGATGGTGGTGGTGGTAGTATTGGTGGTGTTGGCAGTGGTGGTGGTGGTGGCAGTGGTGGTGGTGGCAGTAGTGGTGGTGGTGGCAGTGGTGGTGGTGGCAGTGATGGTGGTGGTGGCAATATTGGTGGTGGTGGTAGTAGTGGTGGTGGTGGCAGTGGTGGTGGTGGCAGTGGTGGTGGTGGCAGTAGTGGTGGTGGTGGTAGTGGTGGTGGTGGCAGTAGTGGTGGTGGTGGCAGTGGTGGTGGTGGCAGTAGTGGTGGTGGTGGTAGTGAAAGTACCAGTATTAGTAGTATATTTATCTCCAGCAGGGGTACTAAACCTTCTTTACCATTACATACCCCCAGTAGATTGCGCAGTATGTCCCCTACCCTTCACCAGACTGTGGAAATCATCACCACCAGTCCTATTAGGTACCAATATTAGGTACCAATATTAGGTACCAATATGACTTCAAAAGATGTCAGTAGCTTGATTCTGCTTTATAATTGGATAATTAAGAACAGAACAGCTTATAATAAATTCTAACAACAATTGATTTTTACTGTTCAAAGATCGAACCTCATACACCCATTATTTGGTGCCCATGCCCCCAGGGGGTATGGGAACTTCCCTGTTAAGAATCCCTGAACAACAGCCTCATCTCACAGTTGTGTCACTTCGCTGGTACAATCATATAAAACTGTCTGTTTCCTTTTGTGTTTTCGTTCAACTTACATCAGCAATTCGTTGATCATTCGCTCTTAAATCTCTTCATTGAACGTCATAATTCACTCATTCATGGCCAGACGCCGTCGAGGCTTCCTCGTTCTTTTCCTCCCCACCTTTTTCCATCAATGGTACGGCCCACCCCACCCCTCCTCCCTCATCTCCTTCCCCATTAAGGTTTCCCCATCATTGTTGTGGCTATAATGGCTCTCCTTCCCTTTCCCTCCCTCGCGGTCTCCTCCATCAAAGCTGTGGCCAGACTTCCTGCTCAGGTTTCCAGGAGACACTAGATCTACTTCAGCCAGGGTCCTGGAACCTCCCTCCGCCTTACTCTCTCTAACCTTTACTTCAGCCAGGATAATGGCACACCTTCCTCCACCTCACTTTATATCACTCTCTGGGGACCTTATTGATCCTTCCATCTTATTCAGCGCATCATTTGTCTCACTTCTGTTCTGCATGCAAATAATCCCAGTTACTCCCACACTAACTAGAATGTCTTACTTTCACTCGCCTTTTAAATTACTGTAGGGCCCTGAATCTTGCTAAATGTCTAGACGCAAACACAAATCTAAATTCACGTACATTAAGTTTCATAACTTGCACAAACTGTATCTCTGTAGACAACAAGAGCATCATTTCACCCCTTCATGGAAGCTGCGTTCATTTAATATCACATATTTTAATGTCTCTCTCAGGACGCTCATCACTAGTAATCACTTCCTTGCACAAATTATATACGCTGATGGATCTACGCAGAAATTTACTGGCAGGGCCGCATCTGCTCTTATTGCCACCTCCACAGCCATGTTGAGTTGCACAACTGGGCGCCTAAGTTGCAAACTCAATTGTTTGCCATTTTCATGGTAATAGTTAGCTTATGACATTGAGCTTGACTCCCTGATCATTACTGATTCATCACTGAAGGCACTTGAAGTGCATAATGACTAACAACGTACCCACTGGAGAATCCCAGTATAGATTAGTGGTAAGACCAAGCATCACTATCGGTATTGGCTAATTTTGATAGTATCGGTGTGATGGAATACGTAAGGATAGGATAGTATCGGTGTGATGGAATACGTAAGGATTGATCATTAATTCCCCCGTAGAAAGGGGAATTAATGATCAATCCTTATGTATTCCATCACACACTGAATTAATCGCTCATGATAAAGTTAATTAAATAGCCGAAATGCCCAGAAGGAAAATGTAGAATATAATGTTGACGTGTCTGTGATAAAGCATAAGGAATAATATTAAGGGAGAAGTAAATAACAAATCTGATTGTTATGAATTATAGTTGTGAGTGGATCTATAACTCACTATAATAGCATAAACGTAGATAACCACATTTACGGGCAAATTGCAATGTAAGCAGATTGATGTAGCAGCCGTCAAAAATAATTTTTTCTATGGAGAATTCTTTTGCAGAATGATAGATTTTTTCAGTGACAATAATATAAATAGTTTTAACCAAACGCTATATTTTAGCTAAATTCTGATATATATATATATATATATATATATATATATATATATATATATATATATATATATATATATATATATATATATATATATATATATATATATATATATATATATATATTTTTTTTTTTTTTTTGCTTACAAGATTGTAAGCAAATATCCTAAATTTCCTTGAATCAGATGAAATGGAATTTGTAGATAAATATCCAGAATGTACTCCTGTTAACCTTTGTTTTGGAGCCTATTTCCTAGGTCTTTTGTGCATCCCTCTGCTATTGTGCTACCGTCCACAGGATGGATATGGGGTGCACAGTAAGCCAGTCGCTACCGTCCACAGGATGGATATGGGGTGCACAGTAAGCCAGTCGCTACCGTCCACAGGATGGATATGGGGTGCACAATAAGCCAGTCACTACCGTCCACAGGATGGATATGGGGTGCACAGTAAGCCAGTCGCTACCGTCCACAGGATGGATATGGGGTGCACAGTAAGCCAGTCGCTACCGTCCACAGGCAAAATCTTACCTCTTTAGGCCCCACTTTTCTTCAGAGATTACGTAAATACAAGTTATTATCTTTCCTGTCACAGCTTATTTACAAAATAAGAGCTGTTAGCCTACCTCAGCATATTTAAGAGCCAAGAGCTGTGATTTTATCTCAGCTCGTTAGAAGCTATGAGCTGTTATTCCACCTCACCTCAGTTACATGTTAAGAGCTACTGTCACACCATCTTATTTACAAACTAGAAGCTGTTATCCCATCTCGACTTATTTACAAGCTAGAAGCTGTTATCCCATCTCGACTTATTTACAAGCTAGAAGCTGTTATCCCATCTCGACTTATTTACAAGCTAGAAGCTGTTATCCCATCTCGACTTATTTACAAGCTAGAAGCTGTTATCCCATCTCGACTTATTTACAAGCTAGAAGCTGTTATCCCATCTCGACTTATTTACAAGCTAGAAGCTGTTATCCCATCTCGACTTATTTACAAGCTAGAAGCTGTTATCCCATCTCGACTTATTTACAAGCTAGAAGCTGTTATCCCATCTCGACTTATTTACAAGCTAGAAGCTGTTATCCCATCTCGACTTATTTACAAGCTAGAAGCTGTTATCCCATCTCGACTTATTTACAAGCTAGAAGCTGTTATCCCATCTCGACTTATTTACAAGCTAGAAGCTGTTATCCCATCTCGACTTATTTACAAGCTAGAAGCTGTTATCCCATCTCGACTTATTTACAAGCTAGAAGCTGTTATCCCATCTCGACTTATTTACAAGCTAGAAGCTGTTATCCCATCTCGACTTATTTACAAGCTAGAAGCTGTTATCCCATCTCGACTTATTTACAAGCTAGAAGCTGTTATCCCATCTCGACTTATTTACAAGCTAGAAACTGTTATCCCATCTCGACTTATTTACAAGCTAGAAGCTTGTACACTCTGTAATCACAATTTTACTACATGTAAACCAAACAATAACCAAATTTCTGTAAACTCAGCATTGTAATCCTTATAGAGAATAAACTTTGAATTTGAATTTGAATTTGAATCCCATCTCGACTTATTTACAAGCTAGAGATGCGATCCTGCTTCAATACCGCAACTGGAACAATACACAAATATGGTCGACTTGACCATTAACGAGTCACACTGCAACGAGAAGGGGAGAAGACCAGAACATATTAGATCAAGGAGGTAGTGTACATAGCGAAGCCAGAGAGAAGGAGGCACTCCAGTAGTGGGAGGAACAACAGCTTCGAAATACTCCCCCTTCTCGTATATATATTCTGGCTTCCTTCCCTTCTCGCTTCGGAGTGGCCGAAGTTAATGACCCAAGTTGGACCGAAACGTTGTCACAAGTTTCGGTCTCTCAGTTGCGGGTTATTAGTGTAAAGTTCTCATAGAAATGAATTCTAGTAAATTTTGGCTTTTGTACTTTTTATACTAGTTGGAGTGTTGCTATGAGGCGATTATTATTATTAGTATTATTATTATTATTATTATTATTATTATTATTATTATTTTTATTATTATTATTATTATTATTATTATTATTTTTATTATTATTATTATTATTATTATTATTATTATTATTATTATTATTATTATTATTATTATTATTATTTTTATTATTATTATTATTATTATTATTATTATTATTATTATTTTTATTATTATTATTATTATTATTATTATTATTATTATTATTATTATTATTATTATTATTATTATTATTTTTATTATTTTTATTATCACATTGGCCGTTTCCCACCAAGGCAGGGTGGCCCGAAAAAGAAAAACTTTCACCATCATTCACTCCATCACTGTCTTGCCAGAAGGGTGCTTTACACTACAGTTTTTAAACTGCAACATTAACACCCCTCCTTCAGAGTGCAGGCACTGTACTTCCCATCTCCAGGACTCAAGTCCGGCCTGCCAGTTTCCCTGAATCCCTTCATAAATGTTACTTTGCTCACACTCCAACAGCACGTCAAGTATTAAAAACCATTTGTCTCCGTTCACTCCTATCAAACACGCTCACTCACGCTTGCTGGAAGTCCAAGCCCCTCGCACACAAAACCTCCTTTACCCCCTCCCTCCAACCTATCCTAGGCCGACCCCTACCCCGCCTTCCCTCCACTACAGAATTGTATACTCTCGAAGTCATTCTATTTCGTTCCATCCTCTCTACATGTCCAAACCATCTCAGTAACCCCTACTCAGCCTTCTCGATAATAGTTTTGGTAATCCCACACCTAGTGATCTCCAAACTATGGATTCTCTCCATTATTTTCACACCACACATTGCCCTCAGACATGACATCTCTACTGCCTCCAGCCTTCTCTTTGTTGCAAAATTCACCACCCATGCTTCACACCCATACAAGAGTGTTGGTATAACTATACTCTCATGCATTCCCCTCTTTGCTTTCATGGATAAGTTATTTTTCTCTACAGACTTCTCAGTGTATCACTCACATTTTTCCCCTTGTCAATTCTGTGATTCACCTCATCTTTCATAGACCCATCTGCTGACACGTCCACTCCCAGATATATAAATACATTCACCTCCTCCATACTCTCTCCCTCCAATCTGATATCCAATCTTCCGTTACCTAATTTTTTTATCCTCATCATCTTACTCTTTCTTACATTCACTTTTAATTCCCTTCTTTTATATACCTTACGAAACTCATCCACCAACCTCTGCAACTTCTCTTCAGAATCTCCCAAAAGCACAGTGTCATCAGCAAAGAGCAACTGTGACAACTCCCACTTTGTGTTAGATTCTCTATCTTCTAACCCCACACCTCTTGCCAACATCCGAGCATTCAATTCTCTTATAACTCTATCTATAAATATATTGAACAACCATGGTGACATCACACATCCCTGTCTAAGGCCTACTTTTACTGGGAAATAATCTCCCTCTCGCCTCACTATCCTCATAAAGACTCTTCACTGCTTTCAATAACCTACCTCCTATTTCATATTTTTTTGCAAACTCTGCTACATTGCCCCCCTATCCACCCTATCATATTTCTTTTCCAAATCCATAAATGCCACAAAAACCTTTTTACGCTTATCTAAATACTGTTCACCTATATGTTTCACTGCAAACACTTGGTCGACACATCCCCTACTCTTCCTAAAGCCTCCTTGTTCATCTGCTATCCTGCTCTCCGTCTTACTTTTAATTCTTTCAATAATAACTCTACCATACACATTACCAGGTATACTCAACAGACTTATTCCCCTGTAATTTTTACACTCTCTTTTGTCCCCTTTGCCTTTATACAAAGGAACTATTCATGCTCTCTGTCAATCCCTAGGTACCTTACCCTCTTCCATACATTTATTAAATAAAAACACTAACCACTCCAAAACTATATCCTCACCTGCTTTTAACATTTCTATCTTTATCCCATCAATCTCAGCTGCTTTACTCCCTTTCATTCTACTCACTGCCTCACGCACTTCCCCCACACTCACAACTAGTTCTTCCTCACTCCTACAAGATGTTATTCCTCCTTGCCCTATACACGGAATCAGAGCTTCCCTATCTTCATCAGCATTTAACAACTCTTCAAAATATTCCCCCCATCTTCCTGATATCTCTAACTTACCAATTATCAACTCTTTTATTATTATTATTATTATTATTATTATTATTATTATTATTATTATTATTATTATTATTATTATTATTACAACGTTTGAGGTACAAGAGGAATTATCCAGTACCGTGTATGAGTTGTAGGGAAGGGTGTGAGGTTAGAGTTCAGTGTGTTGTTCCAAATGTGAGTCACTGAAGAAATGGGCGAATTCTGAGAGTGATCTCGTCGAGAGAGGCATACTGTCGTCAGATTGAAACTGCAGGTGGCTGCCCGTCGTGTAGTGCAATAATAGCTGTGTGTTCTGTCTCTACGGAATTGGGCCAAGTGAAGGAGTCTTGAGAACACTGGTCAGTAAGGTTTGGTAGCTCGCTTGCTGTCTCTCCTGAGAGTTGAGACTTAAGAGAATATATGTATCCATTACACTAGGTGTGAGAAAGTTATCTGAGTGGATGAGACGCTAATCTGGTATCCGGACACACGAGTCGAGTGAGAGGAGTAGTGATCCCAGTGGGAGAGGAGCAGTGATCCCAGTGGGAGACGAGGTCGAGCACTTCTTGCTAGTGTGAGAGTCAGGAAGCCCCTTGTTAGTCGATACATGAAGGTGGTGATCCTAGGAGAGTGGTGGTGGTGGTGCTGCTTCCTCCACACCTGCTGCCACTCCCACACACTGTCGGCTCTATGACTGATGCTCCTTAGTCTTACTTCCTCCCTGCTCTACCCTCCTTCACTCTGCATTTGATATCGACAATGGAACTGTTATCCTACTTGAACTAGCCATAATGAATATGGATGGTAACGAACTCAGATGGATAATAGGCTATCGGTCAAATAGCGTATCCTCTGTACCTACTAAGGTTGTAGAAGAGAGACTTTAAAAAATCACTAGGTACACCACAGGAAGGAGTTCTCTGTCCCATGCTATTTAACGTCCTAATTAATGCTCTCCTAAATCCTCTATCTGCTTCACTCAAACTTGTATATATATATACTATATATATATATATATATATATATATATATATATATATATATATATATATATATATATATATATATATATATATATATTATATATATATATATATATATATATAATGTATGTATATATATATGTATATATATATATATATATATATATGTATGTATGTATATATATATACATGTATATATATATATATATATATATATATATATAATATATATATATATATATATATATATTGTGTCTATATATATATATATATATATATATATATATGCAATAAGATCACAGTAAACAGGTGATTTCAGAATATGCAAAACAACCACTCTGAAAGAATAGAGAAATTCCAAGCGCTTTCGTGACTACTCACATTATCAAGGAACTATGAAAGTAAAGCATCCAAGGAAGCTATATAAGGGGTCTGGCCAGCGCCTCACTATCAGATCCCACAACGGTTAAACACCTGACGCGCGCCGACCCAACTTGGACAGGTCCTTTGCACAACTCACCCACAAACTATTCTACCCAAGAAAATTTAAAAATTATTATTTGTCCAGTGTATTATTAAATTCTTCCCAAATTCTATTAATTATAAATGGATCTAATTTATATAAACCAAAGGAAATATTCATATTATTGTCAAAACTGCTTTTTATGAAACAAGATTCAATTATATTCCTGTCGACCATGGACTTGCTTGATACTACTTTCTCAACTTTTTGAAAATCAATTGGATGGTTAAAATCTCTTATATGAATAAATAGAGCATTGGAATCTTGTCCAGTTCTAATGCTATATTTATGTTGTTTTAATCTTAGTTCGAGATTTTTACCAGTTTGACCGTAATAAACTTTATCGCAAATTTTACAAGGAATCTTATAGACATCCATCAGCATTTTGGGGGGAATTCTTTATCAAAAGTTTTTTTACTGTATCAAGATTTTTGAATACAACTTTAATATTAAAAGTCTTAAGAAGAGAAGGCATATCAACCAAGTTTTCATGGTAAGGGAGAACCAACATATTTTTAGTTGAATAAGGCTGGTTGTCCCTTTTTGGATTATAAAAAGTGTTTCTAGCAACTTTAAAAGATTTATCAATTACATTTCTTGGGTATTTTAAATCATTACCTATTTCATAAATTTTGGATATTTCCTCATCTATGAACTCAGGACTACAAACAAGGAAGTAATATCAAAACTAACCATGTTAAAATCATTTAAGTCAGTCAAGGAGCTTAATTTATCAACCAAGTCTATGTTGTTTTTAACATTAAAGTTAGAAATTTTGCCAACAACTTTAATGTTAAAAACAACATAGACTTGGTTGATAAATTAAGCTCCTTGACTGACTTAAATGATTTTAACATGGTTAGTTTTGATGTTACTTCCTTGTTTACGAAAGTTCCTGTTGATGATTTATTAATTTTCTTATCTGAAGAACTCGTTAACTATGATTTACCATTGCCAGTTCCTACTATCATTAAACTTATTAAACTTTGCATTGTTGATGCAAAATTTGTATTTAATGATAAGTTTTACACTCAGAAGTTTGGTATGGCAATGGGAAATCCTCTTTCACCTGTTCTTAGTAACCTATACATGGAATTTTTTGAAACAAGGTTGCTTAACACAATCCTCCCTAATAGAGCTAAATGGTTCAGATATGTTGATGACATTTTGTGTCTTATGCCCAAAAATTTAGATATACACCATTTCCTTGGAAAATTAAATAGCTTAGCCCATTCTATAAACTTTACTGTTGAGTTTGAAGAAAATAACTCATTGCCTTTTCTAGATGTTTTAATTATTAAGGGTAATAATGAATTAAAATTTAAAATTTACAGAAAACCTACAAATAACTGTTCCTATGTCCACTATTATTCCTCGCATCAAGATAGAGTCAAACTGTCTGTTTTCTCATCAATGTTTTTGAGAGCTTTACGAATTTGTAGTCCTGAGTTCATAGATGAGGAAATATCCAAAATTTATGAAATAGGTAATGATTTAAAATACCCAAGAAATGTAATTGATAAATCTTTTAAAGTTGCTAGAAACACTTTTTATAATCCAAAAAGGGACAACCAGCCTTATTCAACTAAAAATATGTTGGTTTTCCCTTACCATGAAAACTTGGTTGATATGCCTTCTCTTCTTAAGACTTTTAATATTAAAGTTGTATTCAAAAATCTTGATACAGTAAAAAAACTTTTGATAAAGAATTCCCCCCAAAATGCTGAACTGGACAAGATTCCAATGCTCTATTTATTCATATAAGAGATTTTAACCATCCAATTGATTTTCAAAAAGTTGAGAAAGTAGTATCAAGCAAGTCCATGGTCGACAGGAATATAATTGAATCTTGTTTCATAAAAAGCAGTTTTGACAATAATATGAATATTTCCTTTGGTTTATATAAATTAGATCCATTTATAATTAATAGAATTTGGGAAGAATTTAATAATACACTGGACAAATAATAATTTTAAAATTTTCTTGGGTAGAATAGTTTGTGGGTGAGTTGTGCAAAGGACCTATCCAAGTTGGGTCGGCGCGCGTCAGGTGTTTAACCGTTGTGGGATCTGATAGTGAGGCGCTGGCCAGACCCCTTATATAGCTTCCTTGGATGCTTTACTTTCATAGTTCCTTGATAATGTGTGTAGTCACGAAAGCGCTTGGAATTTCTCTATTCTTTCAGAGTGATTGTTTTGCATATTTTGAAATCACCTGTTTACCGTGATCTTATTGTATATATATATATATATATATATATATATATATATATATATATATATATATATATATATATATATATATATATATGTGTGTGTGTGTGTGTGTGTGTGTGTGTGTGTGTGTGTGTGTGTGTGTGTGTGTGTGATCTGCTGATAACTTATTGATTCATACTTCAGAGAATAAGAAAATAAGTACGATTCTTACTAAAGTTAAAATAATATATAATCAACTAAGCCTCATCATATCTTCAATAAAGACTTAAGATATTGACAAGCAAGGGACTTGACCCTCTCATCTGTTTGTAGTATATAACCGTCAGCCATGGTAAATTTTACAGTTTTTTTTTTTTTTTTTTTTTTTTTTATTCGCAGGTATTCTCCCGGCCCGGGTCTTTTCCAAGTAGTGGTGACCCGGCCTTGGCTCCCTATCTGGGGAGTGTCTCGAGACTTAAGTCTCCCATGGGAGGAGGTATAGTACCTCCTCATCTTTGGGACCAAGTGTCCCCAGGCCTAGCCACATTCCCCGCCCTCACGGGGCTCGTAGGGAGAAGCTAGGCCTCTGGTCTGCCATCTACCCCGCCTCAAAGGGGCTCGTGGGGATGGCAGTCTTATGAGCTGCAGATGGTAGCAAGCTCAGGCCTATTTTTACAGTTATCTTAGTGTAGACGTACCCTTTAATAAATCCATCATACCACAACGAAATAAAATGCAAAGCCTACATTAGATTCTTAATTGGTTATACTGCTCTCATTTTAATGTTGGCTAAAGAAAATTATTTACAAGTCCTTGGAGCTAACGCAGGACGAAGCTCTCAGAATTATTTTCGGCTGTCCTAAAGCTGCCAAGGCTCTTAATATGATAGAGCCAGAAATCCTAAGATCAGTGATAGGATAGTTGAGATTGACTGTAATTGGTATTAAAATGTTCAGAAATGAATCAGACTATAAATTTTGCTAAATGTCTAGAAATAAATATGTACAAATATAAATTAATTGTGAAAATATGGTATTGTATTAGATTCTATAACCTACACGAACTGTATTGCTATAGACAACAAAAGAATTTCAAGCCTCCATGGCTGCTAGTCGTTTAATATCACTTATCTTACAGCCTTTCCCAAGAATGTCGTCGATGGTAATCTCTTTTAAAGTTGGTGCTTAAGACAAAAGTTTTCCTTAACTGTTAGTGATAATATACCACAAATTATATACAATGATGGATCTAAACAGGAGTCTGCTGGGAAGGCTGCACTTGTTGCCACCTCCCTGGATAACAACTTTAGCAACTATGTTGAGTTAGGCATAAGAATTAACAGCTGCGCGTCTACATTACAAACTGGGTAATAATGGTAGGATTACGACAAAATGTTTGGTAAAGGAACAGATGCAACAGATGTGGCATTTTATTTTGGCAACGTTTCACTCTCCAGGAACTTTGTCAAAGCTCCTGGAGAGTGTTCATTTACGTACATTACGAACTGAAGTATTTGTCATCTCAATGACACTAAACTTTACTTACGACAGTGAGCTTGACTCTTGATCATTACTGATTCTGCATCAACACTGAATGCACTGCACCCATTTAATGACTTAATATGACTCACGAAATCGTAATGACACGATTGCTGGCCCAGTGGCTAACGCGACGGTCAGGAGTTTTGAGACTGACCGCGGGTTCAAACCCCCACCCGTGGTATGTTTTTTTTTTTTGATGACTAAATATGTTCATTGGAGTAGTCACGAATAGTTACTTAAAAATTCATAGAGAAAGGAACCGATGTGTGTGTTATTGTTATTTATCTCACCCTTATAAAGCCGATAAATTAACCAAAGAAAGCACCTTCAAGGAAACAAGCCGAATATAAATTTGATTCGTCTGTCAAGCATTAAAAAATATTGGGAGAGAAGTAAATAATGAATCTGAATATCATAAGAATACAATTAGAAGCTTGAGTAGGTCACCGACTCCGGTAACCTAACTTAGCTAAGCATATTTACGGAGTAAATTGCAGTGTAAATAATCTGACTGATGTAATAGCCAGGCTAAAGCTTGATTACAAGTACTTATGGCACTTTGGCAGATACACAGATGATGATCAAGCTAAATGCACAACGTGTGGTCAGTCTTATGGCCAGACTCTCGCTTGATGGTTCACATTTTGAGGAATATACAGACAATATAATAACCTGTGCGCAGTATCAAGCTGTCTTATTAATGAATATGAGGTGATAAACATTTTAAGTGAATATCCTCCTAAATTTTCTTGTAGCAAATAAAACACAGATTGTGGGTATATATCTACACTTGCTCTTGTTAACCCTTTTGGGGGTCTATGGTAGTTCCTAGGTGTTTTCTGTGTTCCCGGGGTCTTGTACTTCTCTCCAGGGGATGAATGTGTTGTGCACGATGAACTAAGATCTAGTTCGCTCTTCTCAGTGATTTGACACACTCAATTCTCTCTCTCTCTCTCTCTCTCTCTCTCTCTCTCTCTCTCTCTCTCTCTCTCTCTCTCTCTCTCTCTCTCTCTCTCTCTCTCTCTCTCTCTCTCTCTCTCTCTCACGGCTCTTCACTGCTTATCAAAGCTGAGTCACGTGTTGTGTGTCAGGAAGTTGAGCTGGGAGTGTTGATGTGTGTAGTGAAATGTTGTGAGAGAAGTGTTGAAAGACAGCCAGGGGAAAGAGAGAGAGAGAGAGAGAGAGAGAGAGAGAGAGAGAGAGAGAGAGAGAGAGAGAGAGAGCATGAATGAAGATCTCTAGGGAGTCACAGAAGGTTACTTTGATTCTATATTGTGCAGTCCATCAGACGAGGCTCGTATGTCTTCCCTTCACCCCTCCCACCAAACCTCCAACACCCCACTACCACCAAACCTCCAACACCCCACTACCACCAAACCACCCACCTCAACCACAACCCTCCCCAACACACACTGGCAAACATGCATGTCAACATGATCCAGGTGACAGCTGCTGCTACTGAAATGTTGATATTTGGTGGTGAGTGTTGATGGTAGTGGTAGACTGTTGGTGGTAGTGGTGGTGACTGTTGGTGGTAGTGGTGGTGACTGCTGGTGGTAGTGGTGGTGACTGTTGGTGGTAGTGGTGGTAACTGTTGGTGGTAGTGGTGGTGACTGCTGGTGGTAGTGGTGGTGACTGCTGGTGGTAGTGGTGGTGACTGCTGGTGGTAGTGGTGGTGACTGTTGGTGGTAGTGGTGGTGACTGTTGGTGGTAGTGGTGGTGACTGCTGGTGGTAGTGGTGGTGACTGTTGGTGGTAGTGGTGGTAACTGTTGGTGGTAGTGGTGGTGACTGCTGGTGGTAGTGGTGGTGACTGCTGGTGGTAGTGGTGGTGACTGCTGGTGGTAGTGGTGGTGACTGTTGGTGGTAGTGGTGGTGACTGTTGGTGGTAGTGGTGGTGACTGCTGGTGGTAGTGGTGGTGACTGTTGGTGGTAGTGGTGGTGACTGTTGGTGGTAGTGGTGGTGACTGTTGGTGGTAGTGGTGGTGACTGCTGGTGGTAGTGGTGGTGACTGTTGGTGGTAGTGGTGGTGACTGTTGGTGGTAGTGGTGGTGACTGTTGGTGGTAGTGGTGGTGACTGTTGGTGGTAGTGGTGGTGACTGTTGGTGGTAGTGGTGGTGACTGTTGGTGGTAGTGGTGGTGACTGCTGGTGGTAGTGGTGGTGACTGTTGGTGGTAGTTGTGGTGACTGTTGGTGGTAGTGGTGGTAACTGTTGGTGGTAGTGGTGGTGACTGCTGGTGGTAGTGACTGTTGGTGGTAATTGTGATGACTGTTGATGGTAGTTGTGGTGACTGTTGGTGGTAGTGTTGGTAACCGTTGGTGGTAGTGGTGGTGACTGTTGGTGGTAGTGGTGGTGACTGTTGGTGGTAGTGGTGGTGACTGTTGGTGGTAGTGGTGGTAACTGTTGGTGGTAGTGGTGGTGACTGTTGGTGGTAGTGGTGGTGACTGTTGGTGGTAATTGTGATGACTGTTGATGGTAGTTGTGGTGACTGTTGGTGGTAGTGTTGGTAACTGTTGGTGGTAGTGGTGGTAACTGTTGGTGGTAGTGGTGGTGACTGCTGGTGGTAGTGGTGGTGACTGTTGGTGGTAGTGGTGGTGACTGTTGGTGGTAATTGTGATGACTGTTGATGGTAGTGGTGGTGACTGTTGGTGGTAGTGGTGGTGACTGTTGATGGTAGTGGTGGTGACTGTTGATGGTAGTTGTGGTGACTGTTGGTGGTAGTGATGGTGACTGCTGGTGGTAGTTGTGGTGACTGTTGATGGTAGTTGTGGTGACTGTTGATGGTAGTGGTGGTGACTGTTGGTGGTAGTGGTGGTGACGGTTGATGGTAGTGGTGGTGACTGTTGATGGTAGTGGTGGTGACTGTTGATGGTAGTGGTGGTGACTGTTGGTGGTAGTTGTGGTGACTGTTGATGGTAGTTGTGGTGACTGTTGATGGTAGTCGTGGTGTATCCATTTGGAAGAGCATATGGATACCCAAAAGACCTAGACACTGTAGGCCTCAAAATACCATAACAGGAGTACATTTGAATTTATACCTTAAATTTGTCTTATCTACAGCAATTAAATTTAGGATATTTGCTTAATATTATTTCTGGTTGTTAGTGGTGATGGTAGTTACTGTCGTATATAGTACTGGTGATGGTGGTAGGTGACTTTGGTGGTGGGTGTGCAAGAGGAAGTAGTGGTGATTGTGGTAGAAGTGGTAGTGGTGGTGGTGGTAATTACTGTGATGGTGGTGGAGGCAGCAACCATGATAAATATGACGAGGTTTGAAAGAGAGAGAGAGAGAGAGAGAGAGAGAGAGAGAGAGAGAGAGAGAGAGAGAGAGAGAGAGAGAGAGAGAGGCATTATCTTTGTGGGTGATCCCGGACCACACACCTTGGTAAAGATAAAAATGTCTCTCTCTCTCTCTCTCTCTCTCTCTCTCTCTCCATGGCAAGCAGCTGAACAAGAGTCATAAAACATTTTGCAAAGTTGTGGAACACAAGAAAACTCTGTCCTCTGTAGTTGTTATTTGACAAGCACTTTACAAGAGGACTATTTAGTCACACTTTACAAGAGGACTATTTAGTCACTTAAACTTTACAAGAGGACTATTTAGTCACACTTTACAAGAGGACTATTTAGTCACTTACACTTTACAAGAAGACTGTAAAGGGGGAGGGGGGTTGGCCTGTACATTGCAGAGTCACTTGTTTGCACAGAACTGCTTAATGCCTCAAATGATGTAGTGGAAGTTTTAGCAGTAAAGGTTGAGAACCAAAACCTAGTCATTGTGGTAGTCTACAAGCCTCCGGATGCAACATCCCAGCAATTCCAGGAACAGCTGTTAAAAATTGACCACTGTCTGGAAAATCTTCCAGCTCCTGCACCCAACATCTTGCTCCTGGGGGATTTCAACTTAAGGCACCTAAAATGGAGGAATATAGCAAATAATATTGTTGCAGTAATAACACCAGGAGGCAGCTCTGATGAAAACTCACACTCACACGAGCTTTTAAATCTCTGCACAAAATTCAATTTAAACCAGCAAATAATAGAGCCTACTAGACTGGAGAATACACTAGACCTCATCTTCACTAACAATGATGATCTGATAAGAAATGTCACCATATCAAAAACAATATACTCAGATCACAACATAATTGAGGTTCAGACATGTATGCGCGGAGCCCCAGACCGACAAAATGAGATTAGTCACGAGGGAGCATTCACCAAATTCAACTTCAATAACAAAAACATAAAGTGGGACCAAGTAAACCAAGTCCTAACCGATATAAGCTGGGAAGATATACTAAGCAACACAGACCCCAACTTATGCCTAGAACAGATTAACTTGGTGGCACTCGATGTATGCACAAGGCTTATTCCTCGCTAAGAAAAAGGAGGAGTAGATGTAAAATAGAAAGAGACAGGCGCTCTCTTTACAGGCGACGGAAAAGAATAACAGAGCGGTTAAAAGAGGTCAATATATCTGAAATGCGTAGGGAGACACTTGTCAGAGAAATAGCAAGCCTCGAACTTAAGCTAAAGGAATCTTATAGGAGTCAGGAATCGCGGGAAGAACTAAAAGCCATAAATAAAATCGAAAGAAACCCAAAGTATTTCTTCTCCTATGCCAAATCAAAGTCGAGAACAACGTCCAGTATTGGGCCCCTACTTAAACAAGATGGGTCCTACACAGATGACAGCAAGGAAATGAGTGAGCTACTCAAGTCCCAGTATGACTCAGTTTTTAGCAAGCCGCTAACCAGACTGAGAGTCGAAGATCAAAATTAATTTTTTATGAGAGAGCCACAGAATTTGGTTAGCACAAGCCTATCCGATGTTATCCTGACGCCAGATGACTTCGAACAGGCGATAAATGACATGCCCATGCACTCTGCCCCAGGGCCAGACTCATGGAACTCCGTGTTCATCAAGAACTGCAAGAAGCCCCTATCACGAGCCTTTTCCATCCTATGGAGAGGGAGCATGGACACGGGGGTCGTCCCACAGTTACTAAAAACAACAGACATAGCCCCACTCCACAAAGGGGGCAGTAAAGCAACAGCAAAGAACTACAGACCGATAGCACTAACATCCCATATCATAAAAATCTTTGAAAGGGTCCTAAGAAGCAAGATCACCACAGATCTAGAAACCCATCAGTTACACAACCCAGGGCAACATGGGTTTAGAACAGGTCGCTCCTGTCTGTCTCAACTATTGGATCACTACGACAAGGTCCTAGATGCACTAGAAGACAAAAAGAATGCAGATGTAATATATGCAGACTTTGCAAAAGCCTTCGACAAGTGTGACCATGGCGTAATAGCGCACAAAATGCGTGCTAAAGGAATAACAGGAAAAGTCGGTCGATGAATCTATAATTTCCTCACTAACAGAACACAGAGAGTAGTCGTCAACAGAGTAAAGTCCGAGGCAGCTACGGTGAAAAGCTCTGTTCCACAAGGCACAGTACTCGCTCCCATCTTGTTCCTCATCCTCATATCCGACATAGACAAGGATGTCAGCCACAGCACCGTGTCTTCCTTTGCAGATGACACCCGAATTTGCATGACACTGCAAGGCTCCAGGCGGACATCAACCAAATCTTTCAGTGGGCTGCAGAAAACAATATGAAGTTCAACGATGAGAAATTTCAATTACTCAGATATGGTAAACACGAGGAAATTAAATCTTCATCAGAGTACAAAACAAATTCTGGCCACAAAATAGAGCGAAACACCAACGTCAAAGACCTGGGAGTGATCATGTCGGAGGATCTCACCTTCAAGGACCATAACATTGTATCAATCGCATCTGCTAGAAAAATGACAGGATGGATAATGAGAACCTTCAAAACTAGGGAGGCCAAGCCCATGATGACACTCTTCAGGTCACTTGTTCTATCTAGGCTGGAATATTGCTGCACACTAACAGCACCTTTCAAGGCAGGTGAAATTGCTGACCTAGAAAATATACAGAGAACCTTCATGGCGCGCATAACGGAGATAAAACACCTCAATTACTGGGAGCGCTTGAGGTTCCTAAACCTGTATTCCCTGGAACGCAGGCGGGAGAGATACATGATTATATACACCTGGAAAATCTTAGAGGGACTAGTACCGAACTTGCACACGAAAATCACTCACTACGAAAGCAAAAGACTTGGCAGACGATGCAACATCCCCCCAATGAAAAGCAGGGGTGCCACTAGCACGTTAAGAGACCATACAATAAGTGTCAGGGGCCCGAGACTGTTCAACTGCCTCCCAGCATACATAAGGGGGATTACCAACAGACCCCTGGCAGTCTTCAAGCTGGCACTGGACAAGCACCTAAAGTTGGTTCCTGACCAGCCGGGCTGTGGCTCGTACGTTGGTTTGCGTGCAGCCAGCAGCAACAGCCTGGTTGATCAGGCTCTGATCCACCAGGAGGCCTGGTCACAGACCGGGCCGCGGGGGCGTTGACCCCCGGAACTCTCTCTAGGTAAACTCCAGGTACACTTTACAAGAGGACTATATTAGTCACTGGCACTTTACAAGAGGACTATATTAGTCACTTACACTTTACAAGAGGACTATATTAGTCACTTACACTTTACAAGAGGACTATATTAGTCACACTTTACAAGAGGACTATATTAGTCACACTTTACAAGAGGACTATATTAGTCACTTACACTTTACAAGAGGACTATATTAGTCACTGGCACTTTACAAGAGGACTATATTAGTCACTTACACTTTACAAGAGGACTATATTAGTCACTTACACTTTACAAGAGGACTATATTAGTCACACTTTACAAGAGGACTATATTAGTCACTTACACTTTACAAGAGGACTATATTAGTCACTTACACTTTACAAGAGGACTGTATTAGTCACTGTTACAAAAAACGCGATATCTAATAATCATAGAGATCTCCAGTGAATACTAGAAAGGACTGCCCTTCTAGCATCCAGCCTGTTACTGGGTTTCTGTAACATGTAGTCAGTATCCTGGTCCAATTATCCATTAGAATTTAGTAAGATTCAATAGTGTTTCAGGATTATAACTGGTAGGCTACTAACTAAAGAAATTAAAATTTTAATAAGGTTATTAATAACAAAATTGTCTAGGTGTATATTATTAAATTAAATTATAGTAATCAATTGAATATAATATAAGATACAAGTTGCTACACTTCTCTGGTGTACAGTAGTATTGTGCTGAAGGTACATATCACATCTTTATGGCTTTTAAGTGCTGTCTGGTACATTGTTAACATTTAATAACATAATACATATATATACAAGTAAGTTTGTGTGTATGTGTGTAAGTGCTCTAAGTAGTTCACTATGTCTCAAGACTCGACTTGACTTAACCAGTGACTGACTAAAAGTCCTCACATTAACTAACTTCTTGACCAACCTGGCAATCAGAACAGCTTGCTTGAACAATAAAGCGACTGTTAAGCCGAACAGCAATATAACAAGCAACAGCGACACAGAATCAGGAACAAGAAGATAATATAACGACACTAAGTAGGGACCATCTGCAGATCCTCCACAAGTCACAAAACTCCCATATTACTGAATCTAAGTTCAGCATTAGAAATATCCCCGACTGTGACAGTACACAAATACCAGTACAAATTAGGTTAGAAGCTACAGCTCAGGACCTGAGTTTCTCAGAGTGTCTGTGTGACACACAACCTCAGTACAACATCGAAAATCACTAAGTCTAGGCTATGTTCTGTGAACAGTTACACAGAACCAACAACAAGAAAGCGACAGAGACGATCTTTCAACAAGGGCCCACAAGGGAGAGCAGGTGAGGGACCTCTTGTTAGAAGCACGTCAAACAGACAAGAGGCCGCGCAGGCCAGGCAGACTACTCCAGGTGAGGTGTGATCACCCCCCCTGATCACGTGACTCTTCGTGGACTGCTGCTGCCTAGCAACAGAGAAGCTGGCAGCGTAACGAGCCGAGCGGAGAAAAAACACAGTAGTTAGACAATGCTGTCAGCTACTTAACACTCGAACTATGAGCACTGAATAATATATAAATATTACATCCTACCTAATAATATAACTAAGTCAAATAATAATATAAAGCAATATATTTACGATTTAGCTATTATCGCAGATATAAGCAATATCAAATTATATGAACAGGTAATATACATTATATACATTGTGACCCATTCAGGGGTCGCAATAGTCACTGGCACTTTACAAGAGGAGTATATTAGTCACTGACACTTTACAAGACTGTATTAGTCACTGGCACTTTACAAGAAGACTGTATTAGTCACTGGCACTTTACAAGACTGTATTAGTCACTGGCACTTTACAAGAAGACTGTATTAGTCACTGTATTAGTCACTGGCACTTTACAAGAGTATTAGTCACTGGCACTTTACAAGACTGTATTAGTCACTGGCACTTTACAAGAAGACTGTATTAGTCACTGGCACTTTACAAGAGGACTGTATTAGTCACTGGCACTTTACAAGAAGACTGTATTAGTCACTGGCACTTTACAAGAAGACTGTATTAGTCACTGGCACTTTACAAGACTGTATTAGTCACTGGCACTTTACAAGAAGACTGTATTAGTCACTGGCACTTTACAAGAAGACTATGTTAGTCACTGGCACTTTACAAGAAGACTATGTTAGTCACTGGCACTTTACAAGAAGACTATGTTAGTCACTGGCACTTTACAAGAAGACTGTATTAGTCACTGGCACTTTACAAGAAGACTATGTTAGTCACTGGCACTTTACAAGAAGACTATGTTAGTCACTGGCACTTTACAAGAAGACTATGTTAGTCACTGGCACTTTACAAGAAGACTATGTTAGTCACTATTAGTCACTGGCACTTTACAAGAACTGGCACTACAAGAAGACTATGTTAGTCACTGGCACTTTACAAGAAGACTATATTAGTCACTGGCACTTTACAAGAAGACTATGTTAGTCACGGGCACTTTACAAGAAGACTATGTTAGTCACTGGCACTTTACAAGAAGACTATATTAGTCACTGGCACTTTACAAGAAGACTATGTTAGTCACGGGCACTTTACAAGAAGACTATGTTAGTCACGGGCACTTTACAAGAAGACTATGTTAGTCACTGGCACTTTACAAGAGGACTATATTAGTTACTGGCACTTACCACCGCCATCTTGACCAAAGAGTCCCAACAAGACTGTTTGGCTGGACACAGGCTACACAAACAATATTTATTACAGAACTTAGTAAGACCGAAGCCGTGGTAAAACGTCTTCGTTTAATATACAAAGTTTTCGGAGTATCAAGCTCCATCTTCAGTGATTAAAACTGTTAGAAACAATTACAGTGTAGAATAGCTCGTGTCTATCAAATTCCTCCCCCCCCCCAAAAAAAAAAAGTATCAAATTAGAAATATGACTAAGGTACACAAGACACCTGATAAGTGTTACAGAATGTAACCTGACGTTGGAATGATATGTGAAGATGTTCGGATATTAACAGAAATTAGTGGTATACACTTGTCAGTTCAACAACATGAGTGGCCGCGGTAGTACTGGCACTACTGAAGAAGTGGTACTTGCAGTAGTGGTACTTGCAGTAGTGGTACTTGCAGTAGTGGTACTTGCAGTAGAGGTACTTGTAGTAGTGGTACTTGCAGTAGTGGTACTTGCAGTAGAGGTACTTGCAGGAGAGGTACTTGTAGTCCATGACTTTAATTCACTTGTACAGTATCTTCCTTATCAAATATTCACGTCCTAACATCTGGCACTTGAAGTCGTAGCCTGGACACACCTGCCTGGGCTTTCCTGTGTTACATTCTTCTTATTTCATTGCTTCTGAAGAAGCGTTGCAAGTTGCATGTAAAAACCTTGAGCAACATTATTCTTCCCCTCCCCCAATTCCTGGTGCAACGTGCCAGTTGCAAGAGGGAGTGTTAATCAGCTGATTCTGATGTCTTTCTGTTAAAAGTTTTTGAAAGATGATGCATCAGTTTACCGTTCTGCAGCATCACTAATTAAAGAAGTCCATCCTGAGATTGCTGGACGGAGGATCGAGCCTCCATCACTCCCTGTGTTAAATGACCTCCACATAAAGTATCGCTGTCCAATTAGTCTAAGGAATCTTCTCATGGTGTACCTCTCTGCATGCTGGTCTTCTCCCACCTCTCGTACCTTACGACTTGACCTAACATCTGAATATTCAGAGGTCAGCAAGCAGTGACCTCTGACTCCTATGGTGCCTCCGTGCTCCCCATTCACCATGTTTGACGTGTGTGTGCGTGCGCGCGCACCCACCTAATTATACTCGCCTATTTGTGGTTGCAGGGGTCGATTCACAGCTCCTGGCCCCGCCTCTTCGCTAGTCACCACTAGGTCCACTCTCTCCCTGCTCTATGAGCTTTATCGTACCTCTTCTTAAAGTTATGTATGGATCTTGCCTCCACTACATCCTGTATGTGTGTGTGTGTGTGTGTACTCACCTATTTGTACTCACCTATTTGTGGTTGCAGGGGTCGAGACTTAGCTCCTGGCCTCGCCTCTTCACCGGTTGTGTGTGTGTGTGTGTGTGTGTGTGTGTGTGTGTGTGTGTGTGTGTGTGTGTGTGTGTGTGTAACATTTACTGACAACATATGTTACAATCATTCATATTTTTTTATTTGGCAATATAGGTTAATATACGTTAGCCTAACCCAAGCTAAGCTAACCTAAGATAAGGTTATCTTAGCTAAGCTAAGCTAAGATAACTTCATCTTACTTTACCCAGCCTATCCTAACCTGAACTAAGTTAACCTAACCAAACCTAAACTAAGCTTAAGCTAACCTAATCTAAGCTTACGTAATCTGGTAAAGCAAGCAGCAGGTTGGTTGAGAAACAGGCAAGTTCCACCCTTCATGTCCGCCACTTGGCAGCCATGACCTCTCCTGTACTGTCAAGTGACCTCAATCCCTTAGGGTCATATAGCTCCTGGGGAATGGGGGGGGGGAATTCGATCTAATGAAGGGGAGGATGAGTTCAGTGCCTTGGATCAAGAGCCCTCATCCCTCTCACCGTTATTAACTCATCTCCCATGAGGAGTGAAATATTTTAATAGAGCTGACAGTTTTTCAAGGGTTTTAGCGCCGGATAGAGTATTTGATGAGAAGTTTGGACGGTTCAAGGTCTCCTGCTCATCTTCCATAGTGTGTGGAAGCCTTAAAAGAGTTACAGAACCACAACATCCCATGGTGTGTGGAACCTTTAAAGAGTTACAGCACCAGCCCAGCTCTCTAATACTGGACTGTGTCGACCACAATAAATTTCTGAACCTTACCTGGGTAGCATTTAGCAAGCACTGTGACTGCAAGTTGAATGATTTAAAACAAAAACAAAAAATCTTTCAAAGAGGTTGTCCACGAAAGAATATTAAAAAAAAAGCGAAGTATACTATATTTAAACGGTGAATTCTTGGAATAGACGAAAGTCTTCTTGCTAAGAAAATTTTGGGTAGTGAAATATAAGAAAATCATAATAAAAACGATTAAGATTAAAGACGTGTGTTAAAATATCTTCTAGAAGTGAGAAATGTGAGTTTTGAAGAAAGAAGAACAAGACACTAAACGTTCTCACTGGAAGACACGAGGAGGACAGAATGTAGGACATAAGTGTGAGTTGACTGCAGAGTATAGGGAAGTACCAATAGGGAGAGGAAGAGGCCATTAGAGTAAACAACGTAGGTAGCAGCGTAGCAGGATCAGTGGAAATTAGGTTATTATTATTAAATATTAGCCGGTATTCTCCCGTCCCGGGCCTTTTCCAAGTGGTGGCCCGGCCTTGGCTCCCTCTTGAGGGAGTGTCTGAGACCTAAGTCTCCCATGGGAGGAGGCACAAGTACCTCCTCATCTTTGGGACCAACTGTCCCCGGGCCTAGCCACAAGCTAGGCCTCTCTGGTCTGCCATCCCCACCCCAAGGAGGCTAATGGGAATGACAGTCTTGTGAGCTAAAGGCTCGGGCTCAGGCACCTACCCTACCCTAGAAGGGTTAGGCATGGTATCGATGGCCTGGATATTAGGTGAATAAAACACATGGGCAACACCTGGGTGTCTTTATTATGATACACAGGCGTAGCACATGTGTATCGTTCATGTCCTTGACGGTTTTATGTACCATGGATACAGTGGTACAGTGGGAATTATGTCCTGACCAATAGCGCTAAATGAACTAAGTTAAACCGGAGAAGAATTAATACTTGTTCAGAGCATTTGAAATTGTCTGAAAATTTATACGACAGATTTAGTTAAAAAAATTGTAACTACAAATAGGTAATAATTCACAAGTAACCCAGAGCTTGGAGAGGAAACCCTGGGTGTGTCTGTTGGTCCAGGACCAGTCTGTGGGTCCAGGACCAGTCTGTGGGTCCAGGACCAGTCTGTGGGTCAGGATCAGACTGTGGGTCAGGATCAGACTGTGGGTCAGGATCAGTCTGTGGGTCAGGATCAGACTGTGGGTCAGGATCAGTCTGTGGGTCAGGATCAGACTGTGGGTCAGGATCAGACTGTGGGTCAGGATCAGACTGTGGGTCAGGATCAGACTGTGGGTCAGGATCAGACTGTGGGTCAGGATCAGACTGTGGGTCAGGATCAGACTGTGGGTCAGGATCAGTCTGTGGGTCAGGATCAGACTGTGGGTCAGGATCAGTCTGTGGGTCAGGACCAGTCTGTGGGTCAGGACCAGTCTGTGGGTCAGGACCAGTCTGTGGGTCCAGGACCAGTCTGTGGGTCAGGATCAGACTGTGGGTCAGGATCAGACTGTGGGTCAGGATCAGTCTGTGGGTCAGGACCAGTCTGTGGGTCAGGATCAGACTGTGGGTCAGGATCAGTCTGTGGGTCAGGTCCAGTCTGTGGGTCAGGACCAGTCTGTGGGTCAGGACCAGTCTGTGGGTCTAGTACCAGTCTGTGGGTCCAGGACCAATCTGTGGGTCCAGGACCAGTCTGTGGGTCAGGATCAGACTGTGGGTCAGGATCAGTTTGTGGGTCAGGATCAGTCTGTGGGTCAGGACCAGTCTGTGGGTCAGGACCAGTCTGTGGGTCTAGTACCAGTCTGTGGGTCTAGGACCAATCTGTGGGTCCAGGACCAGTCTGTGGGTCCAGAATCAGTGTTGATATTCCAGGTACAAGTAACCTTCAAGAGAGTTAGTGAAGCAAGGGTTTTAATGGGTAGCTGGTTGTTATGGTGAATACTGATGCCATCTCTTGGAAATTACTCACACTACCCTCAGAGAGAGAGAGAGAGAGAGAGAGAGAGAGAGAGAGAGAGAGAATAAAATACAAGAATATGAGAACGGAACAGTAAAATAAACTAAGGATTACATCTACTTGAAAAGTATCATCACTGACGTGGTATTTGCTAACTCGCGAAAATCGTATTAACACGACTGTAAACTAACCAGGGTACGGGTGGGTGTGAACCCCATGGTACGTGCCATGGGTTCTCACCCCCACCCGTACCGTGCTGGTATGTCCTACTTCAGAAGTTCTCACAAAGCACCTACATTATCTTCGTAGATCTCTCTCAATGTCACGTCTGCTAACGTTAATATTTTTTGATCTTCCTGGTCCAGTCCTTTGACCAGACCTGACCTCTACTTATAGTTTCATACTGGTTTTTGAGTTCCTAGTTCTTTCGTATTGAAATCGCTGCCATTTTATATAGTGTTGAAAAAATCATTAAATAGTGAATTTTTTTTTAATATTTGTGGTTTTATTTATTTTTTTTAGATAAGAAAAAATTCAAGTTTGAGTTTGTATGGTTCGTAGTCTGGTATGAATCATAATTTCGTATCTTCCGAATGTATGATCTGCGGTGTTGTTGTCTTCTGAGAGGCTGAGATTCTCTTTGTCGACATGGGAGAATTTCTTCTAGCATGGGTCTTAGTCTTATAATAACCCAGTTAATGTGGTGTAAGAATGGTATATAATACCGACAAGATGAAATTAAGACACATGTGCAACATCTGGGTATCTTTATTGTAGACGTTTCGCCATCCAGTGGCTTTATCAATACAAATTCCAGGACATAACTTGAAGACAGTAGGACTATGTACAGAAGATGAGGTAATCAGTCCCTCAACCTAGGAGTAGGTGCGAAGAGCACCGTTGTCGTGGAGATTCTGAAGCAGAAGTAAGGAGCCTGGCGCTTATATACTAACGTCAGGTGTAGCAGACGAGGGCATAGTCACTGGTAGGCGGGATTCCCCAGTGGAAGTAAGTCCTTCCCAAAAAGATGGGTTAGTTGTAGTAGTAGTTGTCGTAGTCCTTAGAATCAAGATTCCATGATGTTGCAGTGTCTGACAAGTTGTGTAAGAATGGTATATAATACCGACAAGATGAAATTAAGACATGTGCAACATCTGGGTATCTTTATTGTAGACGTTTCGCCATCCAGTGGCTTTATCAATACAAATTCCAGGACATAACTTGAAGACAGTAGGACTATGTACAGAAGATGATTCTAAGGACATGTACATAACCTTCACGACTACGACAACTACTACTACAACTAACCCATCTTTTTGGGAAGGACTTACTTCCACTGGGGAATCCCGCCTACCAGTGACTATGCCCTCGTCTGCTACACCTGACGTTAGTATATAAGCGCCAGGCTCCTTACTTCTGCTTCAGAATCTCCACGACAACGGTGCTCTCCGCACCTACTCCTAGGTTGAGGGACTGATTACCTCATCTTCTGTACATAGTCCTACTGTCTTCAAGTTATGTCCTGGAATTTGTATTGATAAAGCCACTGGGTGGCGAAACGTCTACAATAAAGATACCCAGATGTTGCACATGTGTCTTAATTTCAACCCAGTTAATGGATATTTTGGACCGGTACTGCTAGTCTTTATCTGGCTTACCGGGCCATACCTCCCCCTCCCCCTTTAAAAAAAATAAAATACACATAAAATCAAGAGACAGCTCAGCTTTTTTCGGTTAAATATTTCTTTTGTGAGTGGAACGATGACTTCTCCAGGCTCTCCGTGTGACATACACACACACACGCACACACACACACAGTCATAGAGTCGTCAGGCAGTGGAATAGCCTAGAAAGTGACGTAGTGGAGGCAGGAACCATACATAGCTTTAAGACGAGGTTTGATAAAGCTCATGGAGCAGGGAGAGAGAGAGGACCCAGTAGCAACCAGTGAAGAGGCGGGGCCAGGAGCTAAGACTCGACCCCTGCAACCACAAATAGGTGAGTAAATAGGTGAGTACATACACATACACACACACACACACACACACACACACACACACATACATACACACACAAGCACATACACACACACAACTCCCTGTATCATAAGAACATAAGAACATAAGAAAGGAGGAACACTGCAGGAGGCCTGCTGGCCCATACTAGGCAGGTCCTTTACAATTCATCCCACTAACAAAACATTTGCCCAATTTTCAATGCCACCCAAGAAATAAGCTCTGATGTGAAAGTCCCACTCAAATCCAACCCCTCCCACTCATGTACTTATCCAACCTAGATTTGAAACTACCCAAAGTCCCAGCCTCAATAACCCAACTAGGTAGACTGTTCCACTCATCAACTACCCTATTTCCAAACCAATACTTTCCTATGTCCTTTCTAAATCTAAACTTATCTAATTTAAATCCATTACTGCGGGTTCTCTCTTGGAGAGACATCCTCAAGACCTTATTAATATCCCCTTTATTAATACCTATCTTCCACTTATACACTTCGATCAGGTCTCCCCTCATTCTTCGTCTAACAAGTGAATGTAACTTAAGAGTCTTCAATCTTTCTTCATAAGGAAGATTTCTAATGCTATGTATTAATTTAGTCATCCTACGCTGAATATTTTCTAACGAATTTATGTCCATTTTGTAATACGGAGACCAGAACTGAGCTGCATAATCTAGGTGAGGCCTTACTAATGATGTATAAAGCTGCAGTATGACCTCTGGACTTCTGTTGCTTACACTTCTTGATATAAATCCCAGTAATCTATTTGCCTTATTACGTACGCTTAGGCATTGCTGTCTTGGTTTAAGGTTGCTGCTCACCATAACCCCCAAGTCCTTTTCGCAATCTGTATGGCTAAGTTCTACATCATTTAACTTATAAGTACCAGGATTATGGGCACTCCCAAGCTTCAGAACCTTGCACTTATCTACATTGAACTGCATCTGCCACTTTTCTGACCAAGAATGGAGTTTGTTTAAATCCTCCTGAAGTTCCATAACATCTACGTTTGAATCAATTATCCTACCTATCTTTGTGTCATCGGCGAATTTGCTCATATCACTAGTAATTCCCTCATCAAGATCATTGATATATATTATAAACAACAACGGGCCCAAGACTGATCCCTGTGGAACGCCACTTGTTACAGATCCCCACTCGGACTTAACCCCATTTATGGACACTCTCTGCTTCCTGTCAGTGAGCCATGACTCGATCCACGAGAGCACTTTTCCCCCAATGCCATGAGCTGCCACTTTCTTTAACAGTCTATGGTGCGGAACTCTATCAAAAGCCTTACTAAAATCTAAGTAAATAATATCAAATTCTTTATTGTGGTCAACAGCCTCAAAAGCTTTACTGAAGAAAGTTAATAAATTAGTTAGACAAGACCGGCCTCTTGTGAATCCATGCTGAGTATCATTAATCAAGCTATGCTTATCGAGATGGCTTCTTATAATCTCAGCTATAATTGACTCTAGTAATTTGCCTACAATTGAGGTCAGGCTTATTGGGCGATAATTTGACGGTAACGACTTGTCCCCTGTTTTAAAAATAGGAATTACATTAGCCATCTTCCACATATCAGACACTACACCTGTTTGAAGAGATAAATTAAAAATATTAGTTAATGGTTCACAGAGTTCCATTTTGCATTCCTTAAGAACCCTTGAAAAAACCTCATCAGGACCCGGCGACTTATTTTGCTTCAGTCTGTCTATCTGCCTCACAACCATCTCACTAGTGACTGTGATGTTACATAATTTATCTTCTTCTAGCCCACTGTAAAAATTAATTACTGGAATATTGTTAGTGTCTTCCTGTGTAAAAACTGAGAGAAAATAATTATTTAAAATCAAGCACATTTCATTCTCTTTGTCAGTAAGGTGCCCATAGTTATTTTTAAGGGGACCTATCTTATCTCTAACTTTTGTTCTATAGACCTGGAAAAAACTTTTTGGGTTAGTTTTAGAATCCCTAGCAACTTTAATTTCATAGTCCCTTTTAGCTTTTCTTATCCCCTTTTTAATGTCCCTCTTAATGTCAATATACTGATTCATAAGATGACCCTCACCTCTTTTGATACGCCTGTAAATTCCTTTTTTATGCCCTAGTAGATACTTGAGCCTATTATTCATCCATTTTGGGTCATTTCTATTTGATCTAATTTCTTTATATGGGATAAACGCTCCTTGAGCAGCATGTATAGTGTTCAGAAAACTGTCATATTGATAGCTCTCTTCGTTACCCCAGTCAACAGATGATAAGTGTTCTCTAAGCCCATCGTAATCTGCTAAGCGAAAATCTGGGACTGTTACTGAGTTATCCCTACTATCATACTTCCATTCAATGCTAAATGTAATTGATTTGTGGTCGCTAGCACCCAGTTCCTCTGAAATTTCTAAATTATTAACAAGGGATTCATTGTTGGACATAACTAAGTCAAGCAGGCTATTTCCCGTTGTAGGTTCTGTCACAAACTGCTTCAAAAAACAATCCTGACATACTTCTAAGAAGTCGTATGATTCTAAATTCCCAGTCAAGAAATTCCAATCAACATGACTAAAGTTAAAGTCTCCTAGAATTACTACATTATCGTGCCTTGTGGCCTTAACAATTTCCTCCCATAGTAGTTTCCCTTGGTCCCTATCTAAGTTTGGGGGACGGTATATCACTCCTAAAATCAGTTTTTCATGCCCCTCTGAAAATTCTATCCAAACAGACTCTGTATGTGTTACTTCAGACTTAATACCCGTTTTTATGCAACAGTTCAAGCGATCTCGGACATACAATGCCACCCCACCCCCCTCCCAATACTTCTATCTTCTTGGAACAATTTAAAACCCTGAATATGACATTCCGCAGGCATGTCCTTAGAAGTCCCTTCCAAGTGTTTCCCATCTTGGGTGTATAAATGGAAAAGAGGAATAAATAAAGGGATGTAAAATAACGTGCTAAAACAAATATCCAGTCAAGACAGGATTCGCAATAGTGGGTTCAAGTTTGAAAAAATATAGATTTAGAAAGGACAGGGGACCTCCTCATGACACACCTGCTGCCACTAAAACTGTTTACTCAGCGGCTTGTCTAGCCACACATGATTTACATTTGTACGTAGACTCTCTTAACATTCCCATACCATCCACGGAAAGACATAGTATGTGATTCCCTGCCCGACTCTGCAAGACCAGCTGAGGTCTTTAAAAATGTAAATGATTACACTGAACCTCTTTAAAAGGGGTAAAATATTTGTTTTACCATCCCGATGTTGTAAAGATTTTTAGGCAGTCACGACCATAACTGTGTATGTATGTATGTATGTGTGTGTGGGGAGTGGGTACGCTTGTGTTTGTGCCCAGAGTGTTGGATTACAGCGATGTAATACTTTGCTGAGACACTGCCAGCATTGGTTCACTCTGTTTTGGGGTACAACTTGCACTACATCTACTTGGTCCTTATGTTAGTTTATGAAATGACCTGCAGCGCTTTTAACCTGCAGTGCTTTTAACCTGCAGTGCTTTTAACCTGCAGTGCTTTTAACCTGCAGTGCTTTTAACCTGCAGTGCTTTTAACCTGCAGTGCTTTTAACCTGCAGTGCTTTTAACTTGCAGTGCTTTCATTCCTTTTATGCACTGCTTCTGTTTCTTTATTGAAGAGCCTCGCTGGTTCCATTTATTCTCTGTAATTATGCACTGTTTTCATTTGCGACTCGTTTGATTTTGTCCCTTGTACATACTTCACTGGTTCCAAGTTTTCCTCCTGCAATGTGCATTAGTTCCATTTATCCATTGTTCAACGTGTACGGATTCCATTTGTTCCACGCAATTCTTACGGAAAAAATTAAAGTATAACCCGTGGTCTTCACCAGTATAGGGGAGATACAAGTACCATACTGGATCTGGAAGTAAGACGGGAGAATATGTACAAGTACCATACTGGATCTGGAAGCAACGGAAGACATACAAGTTCCATACTGGATCTGGAAGCAAGGGAAGAGATACAAGTTCCATACCGGATCTGGAAGCAAGGGAAGAGATACAAGTTCCATACTGGATCTGGAAGCAAGTGAAGAGATACAAGTTCCAAACTGGATCTGGAAGCAGGGGAAAACATACAAGTTCCACACTGGATCTGGAAGCAAGGGAAGACATACAAGTTCCATACTGGATCTGGAAGCAAGGGAAGACATACAGGTTCCATACTGGATCTGGAAGCAAGGGAGGCAGGGGGAGGACCTATACAGGACATGACAATTGGATTACACAAGTCTTCGTGTCTTGGTTCTCTACCTTGCAAAGGACCAGACAAGTGGATGTAGGATCGAACCTCCACCACTCCTTGGCCTGAGTGATACATAGGTCAGTGATATGACCAGGAACACAGGCCATGGTCAGTAACGTGAACAACAGGAACACAGGTCATGGTCAGTAACATAAACAACAGAGACGCAGGACATGGTCAGTAACAGGAGCACAGGTCATGGTCAGTAACGTAAACAACAGGATCACAGGTCATAGTAACAGGAACAACAAGAACACAGGTCATGGTCAGTAACAGGAACACAGGTCATGGTCAATAACAGGAACACAGGTCATGGTCAGTAACATGAACAATAAGAACACAGATCATGTTAATAATAATTTTATTTACTGCAAGTACATGTACAAGGTATACAGGCCTAGCTGACATCAATGTCATACTACTATATAGAAAGCCGCTTGTTATGCTGAGCATTTCGGGCAAATTAAGTCACTGTCCCAGGATGCGACCCACACCAGTCGACTAACACCCAGGTACTTATTTTACTGTTGAGGAACATAGGCAACAGGTGGAAAGAAACACGCCCAATGTTTCTACTTTGGCTGGGAATCGAACCCAGGCCCTCGCCGTGTGAAGCGAGAGCTTTAACCACCAGGCCATCACCACCAACGGGTGATCTCGGCCACAAGCTTGCTTCTGTTGCTCCTCCTGGGCTCGGCTCCAGCTGTTATGCAAATAAGGGTCGAGTGTTAGCCGTAGGAAAAGGCGCTGATGACGCAATTTGCAGCCGGAAATCCTGTAAGTGGGGAGAGTTTATCGTGGAGGAGGAGGAGGAGGAGGTGGAGAGTTGGAGAAGATTGTAGTGGAGATGTAAGGAAGAAGACTGGCTAATCCAGGGGAAGGTTGAACGAGAGATTGGAAGGTTGGGGGAGTGTCGGGGTGGGGGAGGGGGAGTTGCCAAGGAAGGACTAGAGTCCTGGAGGGTTTTGAGTGTTGTGGGATTTTGTAGGATGCAGCTCTTAACAACTAGAAAGGTTTAGAGTTGCAGTACCTCTTCCAGGGTTCTTGTGTGGGTGGGTTGAAGTTGTTGGTAGGTTTGAGATTGTTGTGGGTAGGTTTGAGGTTGTTGTGGGTAGGTTTGAGGTTGTTGTGGGTAGGTTTGAGGTTGTTGTGGGTAGGTTTGGAGTTCCTTTGTGTAGATTTGGGGTTCTTGTGGGTAGGTGTGGGGGTTCCTGTGTTAAGGCGCGGGGTAGCTGTGGGTAGGCTTGAGGTTGTTGAAAGATGCAAGCAAACCGTCACAGACACTCATCTGTCATCTTACACGTCTCTCCAGCATCCGCTGCGGGGGTGAGGGAGAGACAGAGAGAGGGAAAGAGAGGAGAGGAGTGAGGGAGGAGAAAGAGAAGAGAGGAGAGGACTGAGGGAGGAGAAAGAGAGGAGAGGAGTGAGGGAGAGGAAAGAGAGGAGAGAAAGGGAGGGGATGGAAGAAATGGAAGGAAAGAAAATTTATTTGGATTACATTTATTGTAAATATATGAAACTCAGTGTGTGTAGGCTTAATCCTCCGTCCACTGAGAGTAAGAGCTAAGAGATCATCCTCTCTCTAAACATTATTCTAATGTTTCTTATTCGCTAGTAACAGAAATTACTTAAAGCTACTCGTTAATTATAAGAAATAAATACATTCTGGCTGTCCTCCAGTTCATCCAAGACTGTCATAGTGGTTCAGTAGTTGTGAGAGGCAGGAGCGACCATCCAAGACCATATCATAGTGGCCTAGTAGTTGTGAGAGGCAGGAGCGACCATCCAAGACCATATCATAGTGGCCTAGTAGTTGTGAGTGGAAGGAGCGACCATCCAAGACCATATCATAGTGACCTAGTAGTTGTGAGTGGAAGGAGCGACCATCCAAGACCATATCATAGTGGCCTAGTAGTTGTGAGAGGCAGGAGCGAAGATCCAAGACCATATCATAGTGGCCTAGTAGTTGTGAGTGGAAGGAGCGACCATCCAAGACCATATCATAGTGACCTAGTAGTTGTGAGTGGAAGGAGCGACCATCCAAGACCATATCATAGTGACCTAGTAGTTGTGAGAGGCAGGAGCGACCATCCAAGAACATATCATAGTGGCCTAGTAGTTGTGAGTGGAAGGAGCGACCATCCAAGACCATATCATAGTGGCCTAGTAGTTGTGAGTGGAAGGAGCGACCATCCAAGACCATATCATAGTGGCCTAGTAGTTGTGAGAGGAAGGAGCGACCATCCAAGACCATATCATAGTGACCTAGTAGTTGTGAGAGGCAGGAGCGACCATCCAAGACCATATCATAGTGGCCTAGTAGTTGTGAGAGGAAGGAGCGACCATTCAAGACCATATCATAGTGACCTAGTAGTTGTGAGAGGCAGGAGCGACCATCCAAGACCATATCATAGTGGCCTAGTAGTTGTGAGCGGCAGGAGCGACCACCCAAGACCATATCATAGTGGCCTAGTAGTTGTGAGCGGCAGGAGCGACCATCCAAGACCATATCATAGTAGTCCAGTAGTTGTGAGCGGCAGGAGCAACCATCCAAGACCATATCATAGTGGCGTAGTAGTTGTGAGAGGCAGGAGCGGTCATCCAAGACCATATCATAGTGGCCTAGTAGTTGTGAGAGGCAGGAGCGACCATCCAAGACCATATCATAGTGGCCTAGTAGTTGTGAGAGGCAGGAGCGACCATCCAAGACCATATCATAGAGACCTAGTAGTTGTGAGAGGCAGGAGCGACCATCCAAGAACATTATCATAGTGGTCCAGTAGTTGTGAGAGGCAGGAGCGACCATCCAAGACCATATCATAGTGGCCTAGTAGTTGTGAGAGGCAGGAGCGACCATCCAAGACCATATCATAGTGGCATAGTAGTTGTGAGAGGCAGGAGCGACCATCCAAGACCATATCATAGTGGCGTAGTAGTTGTGAGAGGCAGGAGCGACCATCCAATACCATATCATAGAGACCTAGTAGTTGTGAAAGGCAGGAGCGACCATCCAAGAACATTATCATAGTGGTCCAGTAGTTGTGAGAGGCAGGAGCGACAATCCAAGACCATATCATAGTGGCCTAGTAGTTGTGAGAGGCAGGAGCGACCATCCAAGACCATATCATAGAGATCTAGTAGTTGTGAGAGGCAGGAGCGACCATCCAAGAACATTATCATAGTGGCCCAGTAGTTGTGAGAGGCAGGAGCGACCTGCTGTGAACCCATGCTGCCTTAGTTTGTGCAGTTGTTGGAAATCCAAGTGGTTGGTGATCTTACTTCCTAGAACTCTTCCAAAGATTTTTATGATGTGGGATGTTAGAGCTATCGGCGTATAATTCTTTGCTGTTGTTTTACTGCCACCTTAGTGGAGTGGGGCGGTATCCGATAAGCGACTGTGGGATGACCCCTCGTGTCTAGGCTTTCTCTCTATAGAATACATAAGGAACGTGGTAGAGGATTTCTTGCAGTTCTTGAAGAACACGGAGTTCCAAGAGTGTGTGGGGTTATGCCAGGAATTTTGGATATGTTGCCAAGATTTTGGGTCTCGTTCATAATAATAATAATATAAATAATAATAATGCATACATACATACATACATACATACATACATACATACGTACGTACGTACATAATAAATAATAATAAAAAATACAATAATTACCACACACACACACACACACACACACACACACACACACACACACACACACACACACACACACACACACACACACACACACACACATACACACACACACACCTTTCCTTCACCCAAAGGTGTAGACAGGCCAAAACCAAGTGTGCTAGAAAATGGAAGATGCATAGAAGGCAAAGGACCCAGGAGAATAAGGAGAACAGTCGTAGAGCCAGAAATGAATATGCACAGGTAAGAGGGGAGGCCCAATGGCAATACGAAAATGACATAGTAGCGAAAGCCAAGTCTGACCCGAAGCTGTTGTATAGCCACATCAGGAAGAGAACAACAGTCAAGGACCAGGTAATCAGGCTGAGGAAGGAAGGAGGGTAGATCACACGAAACGACCGTGAATATGTGAGGAGCTCAACTTGAGATTCAAGAGGAGCCAGAAGGGACTCCAGAAAGAAGGAGGGGCAGGGTTCACCATCAAGTGTTGGACACAATACACAACCGAGGAAGAAGGGAAGAGGCTGCTAAGCGAGCTAGATGCCTCAAAGGTGATGGGGCCGGATAACCTCTCTCCATGAGTTCTGAGATAGGGAGCAGAGGCACTATGTGTACCACTAACAACAATCTTCAACGCATCTATCGAAACAGGGCGACTACCTGAGGTATGGAAGACAGCAAATGTAATCCCAATTTTTAAAAAAGGAGACAGACATAAAGCATTAAACTACAGACCAGTGTCACTAAAATGTATAGTATGCAGAGTCATGGAGAAGATTATCAGAAGAGTGGTGGAGCACCTATAAAGGAACGAGCTTAACAACGACAGTCACAACGGGTTTAAGGACGGGAAATCCTGCGTCACAAACCTACTGGAGTTCTATGACAGGGTGAGAGCAGTAAGACAAGAGAGAGAGGGGTGGGTAGACTGCATTTTCTTGGACTGTAAGAAGGCTTTTGACACAGTTCCACACAAGAGATTATTGCAAATGCTGGATGACCAGGCAGGGATAACATGGAAGGCACTACAATGGATCAGGGAATACCTGTCAGAAAGACAACAGGAAGTCATGGTGCGTGGCGAGGTGTCAGAGTGGGCGCCTGTAGCGAGCAGGGTGCCACAGGGTTCAGTCCTAGGACCGGTGCTGTTTCTGGTATTTGTGAACGACATGACGGAAGGAATAGACTCAGAAGTGTCCCTGTTTGCAGATGATGTGAAGTTGATAAGAATTCAATCGGACGAGGACCAGTCAGAACTGCTAAGGGATCTGGACAGGCTGCAGGCCTGGTCCAGCAAAGCATTAGCTAAGAACTATAGACCAATAGCTCTGACGTCTCACATCATAAAAATCTTTGAAAGAGTGCTAAGAAGCAGGATTGCAAATCACCTGGATTCCCAAAATCTTTGCAATCCAGGACAACATGGGTTCAGGGCAGGCCGCTCCTGCCTCTCGCAACTACTGGATCACTATGATATGGCCTTGGATGCACTGGAAGAAAATCAGAATGCAGATGTAATATACACAGACTTTGCAAAAGCATTTGACAAATACGATCATGGCGTAATAGCCCATAAAATACGTGCTAAAGGAATAACTGGGAAACTGGGGAGATGGATCTTCAACTTCCTAACAAATCGAACACAAAGAGTATGGTCAACAGAGTTAAATCGGAGGCTGCCATAGTGAAGAGCTCTGTTCCACAAAGCACAGTGCTCGCCCCCATCTTATTCCTTATCCTCATATCAGACATAGACAGAGATATACA
The DNA here is from genome assembly GCF_038502225.1 of Cherax quadricarinatus. Taxonomy (NCBI): domain Eukaryota; kingdom Metazoa; phylum Arthropoda; class Malacostraca; order Decapoda; family Parastacidae; genus Cherax; species Cherax quadricarinatus. Next base: position 7,445,117 of record NC_091299.1, read on the forward strand.
CCACAGCACCGTAGCATCCTTAGCGGATGATACTAGGATCTGCATGAGGCTGTCATCTGCTGAGGACGCCGTTAACCTCCAAGAAGATATAAACAAAGTTTTCCAATGGGCAACGGTAAACAATATGATGTTCAATGAGGACAAATTCCAACTACTCCGTTATGGAAAACTGGAGGAGATAATAACTAGAACACAGTATACTACAGACTCTGGCCATACAATAGAGCGGAAAAATAATGTAAGGGACCTGGGAGTAGTAATGTCTGAGGATCTCACTTTCAAGGATCACAACAGTGCCACGATCGCACGTGCAAAGAAAATGAGAACGTTCAAAACGAGAGATGCCAAGCCATTGATGATCCTTTTCAAATCACTTGTTCTCTCTAGGCTGGAATACTGCTGTAACATCTCCATACAAAGCAGGTGAAATCGCAGATCTAGAGAGTGTACAGAGATCCTTTACTGCACGTATAAGTTCTGTCAAGCACCTTAACTACTGGGAACGCTTGGAAGCATTTGACTTGTACTCGTTGGAACGCAGGAGGGAGAGATATATCATAATCTACACTTGGAAAATTCTGGAATGAATGGTCCCAAATCTGCACACAGAAATCACTCCCTACGAAAGTAAAAGACTGGGCAGGCAATGCAAAATACCCCCAATTAAAAGTAGGGGCGCCATTGGTACACTAAGGGAAAACACCACAAGTGTCCGGGGCCCAAGACTGTTCAACAGCCTCCCATCAAGCATTAGGGGAATTGTCAATAAACTCCTGGCTGCCTTCAAGAGAAAGCTGGACAGATACCTAAAGTCAGTGCCGGATCAGCCGGGCTGTGGCTCGTACGTTGGACTGCGTGCGGCCAGCAGTAACAGCCTAGTTGATCAGGCCCTGATCCATCGGGAGGCCTGGTCATGGACCGGGTCGCGGGGGCGTTGATCCCCGGAATAACCTCTAGGTAGGCACATCTCCTGAAGCGCACATCAACCAAATAACTGCTGCAGCATATGGGCGCCAAGCAAACCTAAGAACAGCATTCCGACATCTTAATAAGGAATCGTTCAGGACTTTATACACTGTGTACGTTAGGCCTATGTTGGAGTATACAGCACCAGTTTGGAACTCACACCTATCCAAGCACGTAAAGAAACTAGAGAATGTGCAAAGGTTTCCAACAAGAGTAGTCCCAGAGCTAAGGGGTATGTCCTACGAGGAGAAGTTAAGGGAAATCGACCTGACGACACTGGAGGACAGGAGAGATAGGAGGGGATATAATAACGACATAAAATACTGAGAGGAATCAACAAGGTGGACAGAGACAGGATGTTACAGAGATGGGACACAGTAACAAGGGGTCACAGTTGGAAGTTGAAGACCCAGATGAATCACAGGGATGTTAGGAAGTATTTCTTCAGTCACTGAGTTGTCAGGAAGTGGAATAGTCTGGGAAGTGATGTAGTGGAGGCAGGATCCATACATAGCTTTAAGAAGAGGTATGATAAAGCTAATGGAGTAGGAAGAGTGACCTAGTAGAGACCAGTGAAAAGGCGGGGCCAGGAGCTGTGACTCGACCCCTGAAACCACAACTAGGTGAGTACAACTAGGTGAGTACAGGAGCTGTAACTCGACCCCTGCAACCACAAATAGGTAAATAGGTAAGTACACGCACCTGTTGAACGTTACCTCATTTGCATACTAGCGGCCTCTCACGCTGAGCGGACTCTCAGCTGATACCATCTCTGCCTCCAAGAATACAAAGAGCCTCGTTAATTGTTCATTTCATTATCTTCCGACTCTCTTATTAGCTCTTACCCTCCAAGAGTTTTTGGGGAGAATTTGTGAGTATTTTAATTGGAACTTACTCTCTCTCTCTCTCTCTCTCTCTCTCTCTCTCTCTCTCTCTCTCTCTCTCTCTCTCTCTCTCTCTCTCTCTCTCTCTCTGCTGCCGTGGATCATAGTGATCACGGCCGCTGCCGTGACCACAGTGATCCACGTGCTTCTCTCTCAGTGTTTACACACACAACAACCAGCCGCTCATCTCAACAACGCTGCTGAGAAATCACAAATAAATGGATATGATCTTTTGGAAACCCGAGGCCCCTGAGGGCTAAATATATCCCACCCTTCACCTGCGGAATGTATATATATTTGCAACGATATGGTGAAGCCCTGAGGTGTGTATGTGTGTATTGTGTTTCGTCTGTGACGTTGCTCTGGCTCGTTATCCACTCGAGAGGGAAGCGCCAAACCAGTATGGATTATACGGCGCCTGTGGGGGAGGAGGGATGGAAATCATTCAAACTCAATTCTGGGAATTGGAACACAGGTTCAATTCTCTAGATCAAGAGCACCTCAACAGCATCAAGGACCCTCCCTTGGGGGGGAGGTGAGTATTCAAGCTTTATAATTCGTATAGTGTTAAAGTTAAGTGTACTTCTCAGTACCTGGAGTCTACCTGGAGGTTATTCCGGGGATCAACGCCCCCGCGGCCCGGTCCACGACCAGGCCTCCCGGTGAATCAGGGCCTGCTCAAGCAGGCTGTGTTAATGTGAGTTTGGCCTTATCCACTGTTGTATTGTTAAGAAGTGTTGATTTTGGTTGTTGTAGACTCAGTCACTGGACAAGTCTAACTGGTGTTAAGCTCTGATGTGTCCACCAGGACTCATCTGATTAGTTACTTATGGTTGGGGGTGGAGCAACAGTGCTGAGACAGCCGGGAATAATAGGAGGACAGACTGGTGTAAGACTTCATAGACGAGTACAAATAGGAAGAGCGTCTGTTCGGCGCTCAGCAGACAGAGGATCAAGTCTCCACCACGTCCTGCGCTGAATAATCCAAATCGCTTTAGCGCTTAACGTGAATTATATAAAAACAATGGTGTAAGAAACACAGCCAACCAGGAAGGGCTCTTATTGGCTTCAACTTTCTTAAAACGCCACCGAGAGAATGTCATAAATACCGGTCTAGTGTTGCCATTGATACTTCCTTCGTCGCTTGTAATATTACTCTATTTATAGTAAGATCCCCAATTATGCTCACTGCAATAATTAAACTGTCGAACCTCTCATGGAATTGAATTTAGCTGACTGATATTATCCGATATACTATTTTCTTTCCATTTTAATTCCGCTAAGGAATCCGTTTTAACAAATTAAAAAAAAATACAGTAAAACTGGCATGAAAAGAGAGAAAAACAATTAGGAACGCAAATAAAAATAAATACACACAGAGGAAGATCGCAGAGAGTGTCCATACTGACGATATGAATCGAAGGAATTCGTTCACTGTCGCAAGGAACGTCGGGAATTAAGGTTAAGAGCTTCCCCGGGGGTCTGCGTTGCCTCGGTGTTGTGTCTGTTGCAGTCTACGTCACCTGCTCAGGATCTTCAACATTCTCACTACACTTAGTCTACTTAGTATCTCAGGCTGTGAAATAGAGAGATGTAGCACGTAGGATGTTTATTAGTGTTACATTCGAGTACAATAAGTAAAGATGTTTTAGTTTCTATTTACGATGGGACAATAAAAGTTTTTTTTTTCGTTATGTGAATTATCTGTTAATTTTTTTTATTGTTTTTCGTTACTGAGCGAAGTATCTGTGCTGGTCACTTGACGAGTGATGTGAAGTATTCTGTGCTGGCCACTTGACGAGTGATGTGAAGTATTCTGTGCTGGCCACTTGACGAGTGATGTGAAGTATTCTGTGCTGGCCACTTGACGAGTGATGTGAAGTATTCTGTGCTGGCCACTTGACGAGTGATGTGAAGTATTCTGTGCTGGCCACTTGACGAGTGATGTGAAGTATTCTGTGCTGGTCACTTGACGAGTGATGTGAAGTATTCTGTGCTGGCCACTTGACGAGTGATGTGAAGTATTCTGTGCTGGCCACTTGACGAGTGATGTGAAGTATTCTGTGCTGGTCACTTGACGAGTGATGTGAAGTATTCTGTGCTGGCCACTTGACGAGTGATGTGAAGTATTCTGTGCTGGCCACTTGACGAGTGATGTGAAGTATTCTGTGCTGGTCACTTGACGAGTGATGTGAAGTATTCTGTGCTGGCCACTTGACGAGTGATGTGAAGTATTCTGTGCTGGTCACTTGACGAGTGATGTGAAGTATTCTGTGCTGGCCACTTGACGAGTGATGTGAAGTATTCTGTGCTGGTCACTTGACGAGTGATGTGAAGTATTCTGTGCTGGCCACTTGACGAGTGATGTGAAGTATTCTGTGCTGGTCACTTGACGAGTGATGTGAAGTATTCTGTGCTGGTCACTTGACGAGTGATGTGAAGTATTCTGTGCTGGTCACTTGACGAGTGATGTGAAGTATTCTGTGCTGGTCACTTGACGAGTGATGTGAAGTATTCTGTGCTGGCCACTTGACGAGTGATGTGAAGTATTCTGTGCTGGTCACTTGACGAGTGATGTGAAGTATTCTGTGCTGGCCACTTGACGAGTGATGTGGAAATTTGGCTTCATTTTTACAACTACTGAATATTGACATGTAGAAATGGGCGCTTTGCCGACAAGTATTAAAACGAGGACAGGAGCTGCAGAAATGTCTTGTGTTGGGACGATGTTTCGCTCAGTATAACCCAGTAAAGTCAGTGCGTCATCGAGGACTGTCTGTCATATTTCGATTGTGATCCTTTAATCTTGTCTCACAGGATGCGACCTAGAACGGTCGGCTAACACCCAGGTTCCTACTTACTGTAGGTGAACACGGGTAGCAGATGCAAGGAAACATGCCGAACGTTTCACCCGTTCCGGGGATCGATCCCGGACCCCTCTCAGTGTGTGTTCTGCAAAGTGTGTCTTCAGTGTCTCTGTTTTAGCCTCCATCAGTGTACTATGTTTATAACTGTAACCTTGATTTTTAAAGGGGTGGACCCGTAAGCCAGTGGAAGGCCTCGGTCAGATGACCAAAAGCCCCAGCGGCGGGCCATCATAAGGCTAAGACCCGCGTCAGGAAACATTTGACCTGTTTCCTGACGAATCTTACCCAAATCTCCATCGTGGAACTCGGTGTTCATTAAGAACTGCAAGAAACCCCTCTCACGGGCCCTAAGTATGCTATGGAGAAGGAGCGTAGACACATGTGAGATTCCACGGTCATTAAAAGCAACGGATATAGCCCCACTCCATGAAGGTGGCAGCAAAGCAATAGCTAAGAACTATAGAGTAATAGGTTTAACGTCCAACATCATAGAAATCTTTGAAGGAGTTCTAAGAAGCAGGGTTGCAAACCACTTGAACTCCCAACAGTTGCACAATCCAGGGCAACATGGTTTCAGAGCAGGTCGCTCCTGCCTCTCGCAACTACTGGATCACTATGATATGGTCTTAGATGCACTAGAAAACAAACAGAAGGCAGATGTAGTATACACAGATTTTGCAAAAGCTTTTGATAAGTGCGATCATAGTGTAATAGCACACAAAATGCGTGCTAAAGTGATAACTGGCTAAGTAGGCAGATAGATCAACTTTCTCCCCAATCAAACACAAAGAGTAGTGGTAAACAGAGTTAAATCGGAAGCTGACGTAGTGAAGAGCTCTGTTCCGCAAGGCACAGTACTCGCCCCTATCCTGTTCCTTATCCTCATATCAGACACAGAGATGTAAACCATAGCACTGTATCATCCTTTGCAGACGATACTAGGATCTGCATGAGAGTGTCATCGGCAAAGGACACGGCAAAGCTCCAAGAAGATATAAACCAAGTTTTCCAATGGGCAACAGAGAACAATATGATGTTCAATGAAGACAAATTCCAACTACTCCGTTATGGAAAACTGGAGGAAATAATAACTAGAACTGAGTATACTACAAACTCTAATCACACAATAGAGCGGAAAAGTAATGTGAAGGACCTGGGAGTAGTAATGCCTGAGGATCTCACCTTCAAGGATTACAACAATGCTACTATCACATCTGCGAGGAAATTGAAAGGATGGATAATGAGAACATTTAAGACAAGAGATGCCAAGCCAATGATGATCCTTTTTAAATCACTTATTCTCTCTAGGCTGGAATATTGCTGTACATTAACATCTCCATTCAAGGCAGGTGAAATTGCAGATCTTGAGAATGTACAGAGAACCTTAACTGCACATGTAAGTTCCATCAAACACCTTAACTACTGGAAACGCTTGGAAGCACTTGACTTGTACTCACTGGAGCGCAGGCGAAAGAGATATATCATAATCTACATCTAAAAAATCCTGGAGGGACTGGTCCCTAATCTCCACACAGAAATCACATACCCGAGTGAAAAGTAGGGGCGCCATTGGTACACTAAGAGAAAACACAATAAGTGTCCGGGTCCCAAGACTGTTCAACAGCCTCCCACAAGCCATAAGGAGAATTACCAATAAACCCCTGGTTGTCTTCAAGAGGGAGCTGGACAGATACCTAAAATCAGTGCCGGATCAGCCGAGCTGTGGTTCGTACTTTGAACTACGTGCGGCCAGCAGTAACAGCCTCATTGATCAGACCCTGATCCACCCGCAGGCCTGGTCATGGACCTGGCCGCGGGGGCGTTGATCCCCGGAATACCCTCCAGATAGTGTTTACTCGACAGACGAGAGCACCAGGCGAGTTGCTACGACTGCGGTGAGGCGCTTCCAAAAACAAAACATTTCAACAAGAAGTACCACATCAGAGGTAAACATAGCGCCGCCTCTCATCCGTCGGCATCCATCGGCATCCACGAACACACTTAAGAAAACCCAAACACATGGGATGTAAAACACGCACCAGACACTGAAGTATTTGTCTCAACCACAGGTACGTTAAAGGTGTGTGTACACACACACACACGAGGCTCACATCCTCTTCAACCAGTGTTTACACACACCAGCTGGTGTTTTTTGTCCCCTCGCCTCCACAAATCTGAGCGGCGCGGGCCTGACTGTGTGTTGACGTTACCCCTCACTAAAACACCTTCAGAGCCTAATAGAAAAAATAGAGAGAATGCTCAGATATGGGGAATTTGTAGTGAAAACAACGTATGTGAGGCTGTAAGCCTAACAACTTCGCAGGTTTCCACGGGGATTTTTAGTGAGGGAGACAGTGATGGGAAGATGTATGCTGAGGTGCGTCTTGCGATGACGCTCTGCAATTAGACAACCTCTGGTGTATCAGTGTTAAATATTACCTATAACCCACTTAGTATCACTCGTGTACCAGTGTTAGGTACCATTCCATAACCCATTTAGTATTACTGGTGTACCAGTGTTAGGTACCATTCTATAACCCACTTAGTATCACTGGTGTACCAATGTTAGGTACCATTCCATAACCCATTTAGTATTACTGGTGTACCAGTGTTAGGTACCATTCTATAACCCACTTAGTATCACTGGTGTACCAGTGTTAGGTACCATTCTATAACCCACTTAGTATCACTGGTGTACCAGTGTTAGGCACCATTCTATAACCCAATTAGTATCACTGGTGTACCAATGTTAGGTACCATTCTTTAACCAACTTAGTATCACTGGTGTACCAATGTTAGGTACCATTCTATAACCCACTTAGTATCACTGGTGTATCAGTGTTAGGTACCATTCTATAACCCACTCAGTATGAGAGGGTTAGAACTGCTAGACAAAACTAAGAAATAACTAGGAAACGCCTGAGAAAAAGTGTACAAAGGGGGTACGATAAGAGAGATACAAGGACAACTTCAGTGGTGTATGAAAGGGCTAAGAGAGGCCTTAATAATAAATATACCTGCTCTCTCATATGAGTTGATTCTGAGTCCCATTAAATGCCACTTTGTCGCCATTTTTATGGGGACCTTTTTTATTATTAATATTTTTTTTTCCTCTCTCTTTTAGGTAAGTGGTAAAATCTTGTCTGAGAGTTATACCCAAGAGGTAAGTCTTTTCTACTGTGATTGTCGTGATTTCCGAAGCCTTCAATTGTCAAAAGAAATAACAATAACGTACGTGTGTGTGTGTGTGTGTGTGTGTGTGTGTGTGTGTGTACTCACCTATTTGTACTCACCTATTTGTGGTTGCAGGGGTCGAGTCCTAGCTCCTGGCCCCGCCTCTTCACCGGTTGCTACTAGGCCCTCTCTCTCCCCGCTCCATGAGCTTTATCAAACCTCGTCTTAAAACTGTGTATGGTTCCTGCCTCCACTACGTCATTTTCTAGGCTATTCCACTGCCTTACAACTCTATGACTGAAGAAATACTTCCTACTATCTCTCTGACTCATTTGTGTCTTCAACTTCCAATTGTGGCCTCTTGTTTCTGTGTCCCCTCCCTGGAACATCCTGTCCTTGTCCACCTTGTCTATTCCACGCAGTATTTTATATGTCGTTATCATGTCTCCCCTGACCCTCCTGTCCTCCAGTGTCGTCAGGCCGATTTCCCTTAATCTTTCTTCATAGGACATTCCCCTTAGCTCTGGAACTAACCTTGTAGCAAACCTTTGTACTTTCTCTAGTTTCTTGACGTGCTTTATCAAGTGCGGGTTCCAAACAGGTGCTGCATACTCCAGTATGGGCCTGACATACACGGTGTACAGTGTCTTGAATGATTCCTTACTAAGGTATCGGAATGCTGTTCTCAGGTTTGCCAGGCGCCCATACGCTGCAGCAGTTATCTGATTGATGTGTGCTTCCGGAGACATGCTCGGTGTTATACTTACCCCAAGATCTTTCTCCTTGAGTGAGGTTTGCAGTCTTTGGCCACCTAGCCTATACTCTGTCTGTGGTCTTCTGTGCCCTTCCCCAATCTTCATGACTTTGCATTTGGCAGGATTAAATTCGAGAAGCCATTTGCTGGACCAGGTGTCCAGTCTGTCCAGGTCTCTTTGAAGTCCTGCCTGTGTGTGTGTGTGTGTGTGTGTGTATTCACCTATTTGTACTCACCTATTTGTGATTGTAGGGGTCGGTTCATGGCTCCTGGCCCCGCCTGTGTGTGTGTGTGTGTGTGTGTGTGTGTGTGTGTGTGTGTGTGTGTGTGTGTGTGTGTGTGTGTTTTAAGGGTGTGGAAGCAGAGATTACATACATCTAGTCAAGGCCAACTTGTCCAGAGGAGCCTACATCTCTCTAATGTTACTACGCCCACACTACCACACCCACACTACCTACCACACCCACAATACCACACCCACACTGCCAGACCCACATTGCCAGACCCACACTACCACGCCCACACTACCACACCCACACTACCACACCCACACTGCCACACCCACATTGCCAGACGCACACTAACACGCCCACACTACCACACCCACACTGCTACGCCCACACTACCACACCCACACTACCACATCCACACTGCCACACCCACACTACCACACCCGCACTACCACGCCCACACTACCACACACCCACACTGCCACACCCACATTGCCAGACCCACACTAACACGCCCACACTACAACACCCACACTACCATGCCCACACTACCACACACACACTGCCACACCCACACTACCACGCCCACACTACCACGCCCACACTGCCACACCCACATTGCCAGACCCACACTACCACTCCCACACTACCACACCCACATTGCCACGCCCACACTACCACACCCACACTACCATGCCCACACTACCACACCCACACACCCACACTGCCACGTCCACACTACCACGCCCACACTACCACACCCACACTGCCACACCCACATTGCCAAACCCACACTAACACGCCCACACTACCACACCCACATTGCCACGCCCACACCACCACACCTACACTGCCACGCCCACACTACCACACCCACATTGCCACGCCCACACCACCACACCCACACTGCCACACCCACATTGCCAGACGCACACTAACACGCCCACACTACCACACCCACAGTCACGCCCACACTACCACACCCACACACCCACAATGCTACGCTCACACTACCACACCCACACTGCCAAACCCACACAGCCACACCCGCACTACCACGCCAACACTACCACACCCACACTACCACACCCACACTACCACACCCACACTACCACACCCACACTACCACACCCACACTGCCACACCCACACTGCCACACTCACACTGCCACACCCACACTACCACACCCACACTACCACACCCACACTACCACACCCACACTGCCTGACCAACACTGGCACACCCATACTACCACACCCACACTACCACACCCACACTGCCACACCCACACTACCACACCCACACTGCCACACCCACACTGCCACACCCACACTACCACACCCACACTGCCAGATCCACACTGGCACACTCACACTGCCACACCCACACTACCACACCCACACTGCCACACCCACACTACCACGCCAACACTACCACACCAACACTAGCACACCCACACTGCCACACCCACACTGCCACACCCACACTGCCACACCCACACTGCCACACCCACACTGCCAGATCCACACTGTCACAACCACACTGCTGCACCCACACTACCACACCCACACTGCCACACCCACACTACCACACCCACACTGCCACACCCACACTGCCACACCCACACTACCACACCCACACTGCCACACCCACACTACCACGCCAACACTACCACACCAACACTAGCACACCCACACTGCCACACCCACACTACCACACCCACACTGCCACACCCACACTGCCAGATCCACACTGTCACAGCCACACTGCTACACCCACACTGCCACACCCACACTACCACACCAACACTACCACACCAACACTACCACACTAACACTACCACACCCACACTGCCACACCCACACTGCCGCACCCACACTACCACACCCACAATGCCACACCCACACTACCACGCCAACACTACCACACCAACACTACCACACCCACACTACCACACCCACCCTACCACGCCAACACTACCACGCCAACACTACCACACCAACACTACCACACCAACACTACCACACCCACACTTCCACACTCACTGCCACACTCACACTACCACACCCACACTGCCACATTCACACTACCACATCAACACTACCACACCCACACTGCCACGCCTACACTACCATACCCACACTACCACACTCATACTGCCATACCCACTGCCACACCCAAACTATCATACCCACACTGCCTGATCCACACTGGCACACCCACACTACCGCGCCCACACTACCACACCAGCACTACCACACCCACACTGCAACACCCACACTGCCACACTCACACTACCACACCCACACTGCCACACCCACACTGCCACACCCACATTGCCAGACGCACACTAACACGCCCACACTACCACACCCACACACCCACACTGCTACGCCCACACTACCACACCCACACTACCACATCCACACTGCCACACCCACACTGCCACACCCGCACTACCACGCCAACACTACCACGCCCACACCACCACACCCACACTGCCACACCCACATTGCCAGACCCACACTAACACGCCCACACTACAACACCCACACTGCCACGCCCACACTACCACGCCCACACTACCACACCCACACTGCCACACCCACATTGCCAGACCCACACTAACACTCCCACACTACCACACCCACATTACCACGCCCACACTACCACACCCGCACTACCACGCCCACACTACCACACACCCACACTTCCACGCCCACACTACCACGCCCACACTACCACGCCCATACTACCACACCCACACTGCCACACCCACATTGCCAAACCCACACTAACACGCCCACACTACCACACCCATATTGCCACGCCCACACCACCACACCTACACTGCCACGCCCACACTACCACACCCACATTGCCACGCCCACACCACCACACCCACACTGCCACACCCACATTGCCAGACGCACACTAACACGCCCACACTACCACACCCACAGTCACGCCCACACTACCACACCCACACACCCACAATGCTACGCTCACACTACCACACCCACACTACCACACCCACACTGCCAAACCCACACAGCCACACCCGCACTACCACGCCAACACTACCACACCCACACTACCACACCCACACTACCACACCCACACTACCACACCCACACTACCACACCCACACTGCCACACCCACACTGCCACACTCACACTGCCACATCCACACTACCACACCCACACTACCACACCCACACTGCCTGACCAACACTGGCACACCCATAATACCACACCCACACTACCACACCCACACTGCCACACCCACACTACCACACCCACACTGCCACACCCACACTGCCACACCCACACTACCACACCCACACTGCCAGATCCACACTGGCACACTCACACTGCCACACCCACACTACCACACCCACACTGCCACACCCACACTACCACACCCACACTGCCACACCCACACTACCACGCCAACACTACCACACCAACACTAGCACACCCACACTGCCACACCCACACTGCCACACCCACACTGCCACACCCACACCGCCACACCCACACTACCACGCCAACACTACCACACCAACACTACCACACCCACACTGCCACATCCACACTACCACACCCACACTGCCACACCCACACTGCCACACCCACACTACCACACCCACACTGCCAGATCCACACTGGCACACTCACACTGCCACACCCACACTACCACACCCACACTGCCACACCCACACTACCACGCCAACACTACCACACCAACACTAGCACACCCACACTGCCACACCACACTGCCACACCCACACTGCCACACCCACACTGCCAGATCCACACTGTCACAGCCACACTGCTACACCCACACTACCACACCCACACTGCCACACCCACACTACCACACCAACACTACCACACCAACACTACCACACTAATACTACCACACCCACACTGCCACACCCACACTGCCGCACCCACACTACCACACCCACACTGCCACACCCACACTACCACGCCAACACTACCACACCAACACTACCACACCCACACTACCACACCCACCCTACCACGCCAACACTACCACGCCAACACTACCACACCAACACTACCACACCAACACTACCACACCCACACTTCCACACTCACTGCCACACTCACACTACCACACCCACACTGCCACATTCACACTACCACATCAACACTACCACACCCACACTGCCACGCCTACACTACCATACCCAACTACCACACTCATACTGCCATACCCACTGCCACACCCAAACTATCATACCCACACTGCCTGATCCACACTGGCACACCCACACTACCGCGCCCACACTACCACACCAGCACTACCACACCCACACTGCAACACCCACACTGCCACACTCACACTACCACACCCACACTGCCACGCCCACACTACCACACCCACACTACCACACTCATACCGCCACACCCACACTGTAACACCCACACTACCACACTTACACTGCCACCCACACTACCACACCCACACTGCCACACTCACACTGCCACACCCACACTGCCATACTGCTAGACCCACACTGCCACACTCACACTGCCACACCCACACTACCGTACCCACACTACCACACCAGCACTACAACACCCACACTACCACACCCACACTGCCACACTCACAATGCCACACCCTCACTGCCATACTGCTAGACCCACACTGCCACACTCACACTGCCACACCCACACTACCGTACCCACACTACCACACCAGCCCTACCACACCCACACTACCACACCCACACTGCCACACTCACACTACCACACTCACACTGCCACACCCACACTGCCACACTCACACTACCACACTCATACTGCCACACCCACACTACAACACCCACACTGCCACACTTACACTGCCACCCACACTACCACACCCACACTGCCACACTCACACTGCCACACCCACACTGCCACACTCACACTGCCACACCCACAATGCCACATTCACACTGCTACACCCACACTGCCATACCCACAATTACACACCCACACTGCCACACCCACAATGCCAGACCCACACTACCAGACCCACACTGCTATACCTACACTTACACACCCACACTGCCACTACTCAGGTATGGTTGTATGCAGCAACCCTTGCTATGGTCAGCAGAGTGTCAGCATTATTTTCCCTGGTGTCACAATCTGTATCTCCGTGTGGAGGCGCGCGACGGGCTTTTCATTGGGGAAATTAGAGCTAAACGCCTTGTCCCTGGATCAAACCAGAGTGGCTTCCATTTTTCAGGTACTGCTTCCTTGCGGAAATAACAACAACAACAACAACAACAACAACAACAACAACAACAACAACAATAACAATAATAATAATAACAAGACAGCGAATGAATCAGTGACGGTCATCATGGAGTAATTGCGTATAAACTGAGGGTGTTAGTTTTAACAGGGAAAGTAGGCAAACAGATTTTCAATCTTCTGACTAACGAAATACAGAAGTAAAGAGCAAAATCCAGCAGTAGTAAAGTATAAAGCTGAGTACCCCAGGGCACAGTCCTGGTGCCTAGACTGTTTCTTGTCCTCGAACTGGCTCGCCACAGTTACGTATCATCATTTACAGATGATACTAAATTTAATAAACACAAAAATAGGTTCAGTAGAGGACAAAAATTTACAAGATATAAACAAAGTCTTCCAGTGGGCAGTGGAGAAAAACAAGACGTTGAGTTGAAACAAGTTCCAGCTACGTAGATATAAATGAATGGAGAAGTCTGTAGAGAGACAGGATATAAAACTCAAGACGATCACCAAATAGGACAAAAGGAACATATTAGAGATCTGGGTGTAATAATGTCGGCTCACCTTTCAAAGAACACAATAAGGTAAATATTATGAGAGTCAGGAAAATGACGGGATGAATAAAGACAACCTTCAAAACTAGGAAAATAATGCAAAAATCACTTGTGCTCTCTCACTTGAAGTAATGTTCAGTGTTGACTGGCGCCTTACAGGGCAGACGAAATATCGGAGCTGGAGCAAATACAGAGATCATTCACGGCCCACATAGAGCCAATAAACATTTAAATATCTGGGAACGCCTTAGTGTCCTAAATGTCCACTCACTGGCGTGGACGAGAGATACATAATATATAGGTGGAAGGTTCTCGAGGATCTGGTCCCAATCTGTACATAACCATAACATTATCCTGGAGTGAGAGATACGGGAGAACGTGTAAATTAAATCCAGTGAAAAACAGGGATGTTGTGGCTAGAGTAAGAAAACTAAATATCAGAAACACTGCCGGAACGACTGTAGAAGTTTTCACGAGGAAATTGGATATGAACCTCCGCCAAGTGCCGGATCAACGAGGCTATGATGGATTTGTGGGACAGCGGGTCGCCAGCAGTAACAACCTGGTTGACCAGGCAAGCACCAGACAAGCCTGAGGCCGGGCTCCAGGAGTAGAGAAACTCTCGACACTCATCAAAGGTATATCGGTGGGAGATAGCCGGTGTGTTAAAAAAATAGAAAATAATAATAATAATAATAATAATAATAATAATAATAATAATAATAATAATAATAATGTCCCATTTGTTTACTCAGTTGGAAAGATTTCCGGGCAGTGCCAAATGAGGTGATAAAACCCTCAACCCTTGGCACTGAAAGATGACGAGTGCCAGGGTGAGGTGGCATAAAGAACAACTGTTAAGACCAGAGCGGTGGATGGGACTTGCTTTGTTTTTTCTTGTGCGAAATTGTTGGTATCAGTGGCGTGCTGCTGATCAGTTGCACGTGATTGTTACACAGTGGGAACAAAAGCTAGCAGTTAGATATGATTGTTACGCAGTGGGAACAAAAGCTAGCAGTTAGATATGATTGTTACGCAGTGGGAACAAAAGCTAGCAGTTAGATATGATTGTTACGCAGTGGGAACAAAAGCTAGCAGTTAGATATGATTGTTACGCAGTGGGAACAAAAGCTAGCAGTTAGATATGATAGTTACGCAGTGGGAACAAAACCTAGCAGTTAGATATGATAGTTACGCAGTGGGAACAAAAGCTAGTAGTTAGATATGATTGTTACGCAGTGGGAACAAAAGCTAGCAGTTAGATATGATTGTTACACAGTGGGAACAAAAGTTAGCAGTTAGATATGATAGTTACGCAGTGGGAACAAAACCTAGCAGTTAGATATGATAGTTACGCAGTGGGAACAAAAGTTAGCAGTTAGATATGATTGTTACGCAGTGGGAACAAAAGCTAGCAGTTAGATATGATTGTTACACAGTGGGAACAAAAGTTAGCAGTTAGATATGATTGTTACGCAGTGGGAACAAAAGCTAGCAGTTAGATATGATTGTTACACAGTGGGAAAAAAGTTAGCAGTTAGATATGATTGTTACGCAGTGGGAACAAAAGCTAGCAGTTAGATATGATAGTTACGCAGTGGGAACAAAACCTAGCAGTTAGATATGATAGTTACGCAGTGGGAACAAAAGCTAGCAGTTAGATATGATTGTTACGCAGTGGGAACAAAAGCTAGCAGTTAGATATGATTGTTACACAGTGGGAACAAAAGCTAGCAGTTAGATATGATAGTTACGCAGTGGGAACAAAAGCTAGCAGTTAGATATGATAGTTACGCAGTGGGAGCAAAACCTAGCAGTTAGATATGATAGTTACGCAGTGGGAACAAAAGCTAGCAGTTCGATATGATTGTTACGCAGTGGGAACAAAAGCTAGCAGTTAGATATGATTGTTATGCAGTGGGAACAAAACGCTAGCAGTTAGATATGATAGTTACGCAGTGGGAACAAAAGCTAGCAGTTAGATATGATAGTTATGCAGTGGGAACAAAAGCTAGCAGTTAGATATGATAGTTACGCAGTGGGAACAAAACCTAGCAGTTAGATATGATAGTTACGCAGTGGGAACAAAAGCTAGCAGTTAGATATGATAGTTACGCAGTGGGAACAAAAGCTAGCAGTTAGATATGATTGTTACGCAGTGGGAACAAAAGCTAGCAGTTAGATATGATTGTTACACAGTGGGAACAAAAGCTAGCAGTTAGATATGATTGTTACGCAGTGGGAACAAAACGCTAGCAGTTAGATATGATTGTTACGCAGTGGGAACAAAACGCTAGCAGTTAGATATGATTGTTACACAGTGGGAACAAAAGCTAGCAGTTAGATATGATTGTTACACAGTGGGAACAAAAGCTAGCAGTTAGATATGATTGTTACGCAGTGGGAACAAAACGCTAGCAGTTAGATATGATTGTTACACAGTGGGAACAAAACGCTAGCAGTTAGATATGATTGTTACACAGTGGGAACAAAACGCTAGCAGTTAGATATGATTGTTACACAGTGGGAACAAAACGCTAGCAGTTAGATATGATTGTTACACAGTGGGAACAAAAGCTAGCAGTTAGATATGATTGTTACACAGTGGGAACAAAAGCTAGCAGTTAGATATGATTGTTACACAGTGGGAACAAAACGCTAGCAGTTAGATATGATTGTTACGCAGTGGGAACAAAACGCTAGCAGTTAGATATGATTGTTACACAGTGGGAACAAAAGCTAGCAGTTAGATATGATTGTTACACAGTGGGAACAAAACGCTAGCAGTTAGATATGATTGTTACGCAGTGGGAACAAAACGCTAGCAGTTAGATATGATTGTTACGCAGTGGGAACAAAACGCTAGCAGTTAGATATGATTGTTACACAGTGGGAACAAAAGCTAGCAGTTAGATATGATTGTTACACAGTGGGAACAAAACGCTAGCAGTTAGATATGATTGTTACGCAGTGGGAACAAAACGCTAGCAGTTAGATATGATTGTTACGCAGTGGGAACAAAACGCTAGCAGTTAGATATGATTGTTACGCAGTGGGAACAAAACGCTAGCAGTTAGATATGATTGTTACGCAGTGGGAACAAAACGCTAGCAGTTAGATATGATTGTTACGCAGTGGGAACAAAACGCTAGCAGTTAGATATGATTGTTACGCAGTGGGAACAAAACGCTAGCAGTTAGATATGATTGTTACGCAGTGGGAACAAAAGCTAGCAGTTAGATATGATAGTTACGCAGTGGGAACAAAAACTAGCAGTTAGATATGATAGTTACATAGTGGGAACAAAAGCTAGCAGTTAGATATGATAGTTACGCAGTGGGAACAAAAGCTAGCAGTTAGATATGATAGTTACGCAGTGGGAACAAAAGCTAGCAGTTAGATATGATAGTTACGCAGTGGGAACAAAAGCTAGCAGTTAGATATGATAGTTACGCAGTGGGAACAAAAGCTAGCAGTTAGATATGATAGTTACGCAGTGGGAACAAAAGCTAGCAGTTAGATATGATAGTTACGCAGTGGGAACAAAAGCTAGCAGTTAGATATGATAGTTACGCAGTGGGAACAAAAGCTAGCAGTTAGATATGATAGTTACGCAGTGGGGACAAAAGCTAGCAGTTAGATATGATAGTTATGCAGTGGGGACAAAAGCTAGCAGTTAGATATGATAGTTACGCAGTGGGGACAAAAGCTAGCAGTTAGATATGATAGTTACGCAGTGGGAACAAAAGCTAGCAGTTAGATATGATAGTTACGCAGTGGGAACAAAAGCTAGCAGTTAGATATGATAGTTACACAGTGGGAACAAAAGCTAGCAGTTAGATATGATAGTTACGCAGTGGGAACAAAAGCTAGCAGTTAGATATGATAGTTACACAGTGGGAACAAAAGCTAGCAGTTAGATATGATAGTTACGCAGTGGGAACAAAAGCTAGCAGTTAGATATGATAGTTACGCAGTGGGAACAAAAGCTAGCAGTTAGATATGATAGTACGCAGTAGCTAGCAGTTAGATATGATAGTTATGCAACAAAAGCTAGCAGTTAGATATGATAGTTACGCAGTGGGGACAAAAGCTAGTAGTTAGATATGATAGTTACGCAGTGGGGACAAAAGCTAGCAGTTAGATATGATTGTTACGCAGTGGGAACAAAAGCTAACAGTTAGATATGATAGTTACACAGTGGGAACAAAAGCTAGCAGTTAGATATGATAGTTACACAGTGGGAACAAAAGCTAGCAGTTAGATATGATAGTTACGCAGTGGGAACAAAAGCTAGCAGTTAGATATGATAGTTACACAGTGGGAACAAAAGCTAGCAGTTAGATATGATAGTTACGCAGTGGGAACAAAAGCTAGCAGTTAGATATGATAGTTACACAGTGGGAACAAAAGCTAACAGTTAGATATGATAGTTACGCAGTGGGAACAAAAGCTAGCAGTTAGATATGATAGTTACACAGTGGGAACAAAAGCTAGCAGTTAGATATGATAGTTACGCAGTGGGAACAAAAGCTAGCAGTTAGATATGATAGTTACACAGTGGGAACAAAAGCTAGCAGTTAGATATGATAGTTACACATTGGGAACAAAACCTAGCAGTTAGATATGATAGTTACACAGTGGGAACAAAAGCTAGCAGTTAGATATGATAGTTACGCAGTGGGAACAAAAGCTAGCAGTTAGATATGATAGTTACACAGTGGGAACAAAAGCTAGCAGTTAGATATGATAGTTACACAGTGGGAACAAAAGCTAGCAGTTAGATATGACAGTTACGCAGTGGGAACAAAAGCTAGCAGTTAGATATGATAGTTACACAGTGGGAACAAAAGCTAGCAGTTAGATATGATAGTTACGCAGTGGGAACAAAAGCTAGCAGTTAGATATGATAGTTACGCAGTGGGAACAAAAGCTAGCAGTTAGATATGATAGTTACGCAGTGGGAACAAAAGCTAGCAGTTAGATATGATAGTTACGCAGTGGGAACAAAAGCTAGCAGTTAGATATGATAGTTACACAGTGGGAACAAAAGCTAGCAGTTAGATATGATAGTTACGCAGTGAGAACAAAAGCTAGCAGTTAGATATGATAGTTACACAGTGGGAACAAAAGCTAGCAGTTAGATATGATAGTTACGCAGTGGGAACAAAAGCTAGCAGTTAGATATGATAGTTACGCAGTGGGAACAAAAGCTAGCAGTTAGATATGATAGTTACGCAGTGGGAACAAAAGCTAGCAGTTAGATATGATAGTTACGCAGTGGGAACAAAAGCTAGCAGTTAGATATGATAGTTACGCAGTGGGAACAAAAGCTAGCAGTTAGATATGATAGTTACGCAGTGGGAACAAAAGCTAGCAGTTAGATATGATAGTTACGCAGTGGGAACAAAAGCTAGCAGTTAGATATGATAGTTACGCAGTGGGAACAAAAGCTAGCAGTTAGATATGATAGTTACGCAGTGGGAACAAAAGCTAGCAGTTAGATATGATAGTTACACAGTGGGAACAAAAGCTAGCAGTTAGATATGATAGTTACACAGTGGGAACAAAAGCTAGCAGTTAGATATGATAGTTACACAGTGGGAACAAAAGCTAGCAGTTAGATATGATAGTTACACAGTGGGAACAAAAGCTAGCAGTTAGATATGATAGTAACGCAGTGGGAACAAAAGCTAGCAGTTAGATATGATAGTTACGCAGTGGGAACAAAAGCTAGCAGTTAGATATGATAGTTACAGTTAGATATGATAGTAACGCAGTGGGAACAAAAGCTAGCAGTTAGATATGATAGTTACGCAGTGGGAACAAAAGCTAGCAGTTAGATATGATAGTTACACAGTGGGAACAAAAGCTAGCAGTTAGATATGATAGTTACACAGTGGGAACAAAAGCTAGCAGTTAGATATGATAGTTACACAATGGGAACAAAAGCTAGCAGTTAGTTATGATAGTTACAGTGGGAACAAACGCTAGCAGTTAGGTATGATAGTTACACAGTGGGAACAAAAGCTAGCTATGTTTACCGGTCATATTGCATCACAGTGGGAGGGTATCCTGAAGGATGAAGAGAGAGAGGAGATAAAAGGAAGAGGAGAGAAGAGAGAGGGAGGAAGGAAGGGGGATGGAAAGGGGCAATAAACGGAGATCAAACGTCAGCATCAACAAGCAGCAGAATGTTATGTGAACGTCCAGTGAAGAATGTTCAGTAAATAGTCGAATGAATACTTCATGTGAATCTTCACTCTCCCTTCCTCCCTCTCTTCCTTCTTCCCTCCCTCCCTTTCCTCCCTCCCTTCCTCCCTCCCTCCCTCCTTTCCTACCCTTCCCTCCCCCTCTCTCTCTATTCCTCCACTCCCACCATCTTCCCTCCACGTACTTACAGTGGGAGTCGGATAATCAAGATAGAGATTTAAGATACACAGTGCTAGTTCCTGGGGTTGTTTGTGTAAGGTGAGACTTATGTAGGAAGATGACGACTAAGTCAAGTTATAACTTCAGTGTGTGGGGTCGAGTAGTAACTTCAGTGTGTGGGGTCGAGTAGTAACTTCAGTGTGTGGGGTCGAGTAGTAACTTCAGTGTGTGGGGTCGAGTAGTAACTTCAGTGTGTGGGGTCGAGTAGTAACTTCAGTGTGTGGGGTCGAGTAGTAACTTCAGTGTGTGGGGTCGAGTAGTAACTTCAGTGTGTGGGGTCGAGTAGTAACTTCAGTGTGTGGGGTCGAGTAGTAACTTCAGTGTGTGGGGTCGAGTAGTAACTTCAGTGTGTGGGGTCGAGTAGTAACTTCAGTGTGTGGGGTCGAGTAGTAACTTCAGTGTGTGGGGTCGAGTAGTAACTTCAGTGTGTGGTTCTTTGATCCTCTTGTAATCAGCCTGGTCTTTGATGCTCTTGTAATAAGCCTGGTCTTTGATCCTCTTGTAATAAGCCTGGTCTTTGATGCTCTTGTAATAAGCCTGGTCTTTGATCCTCTTGTAATAAGCCTGGTCTTTGATCCTCTTGTAATAAGCCTGGTCTTTGATGCTCTTGTAATAAGCCTGGTCTTTGATCCTCTTGTAATAAGCCTGGTCTTTGATCCTCTTGTAATAAGCCTGGTCTTTGATCCTCTTATAATAAGTCTGGTCTTTGATCTCTTATAATAAGCCTGGTCTTTGATCCTCTTGTAATAAGCCTGGTCTTTGATCCTCTTGTAATAAGCCTGGTCTTTGATCCTCTTATAATAAGCCTGGTCTTTGATCCTCTTCCTTACCACACTTCCGCTGCTATATTGCAACCATAATGTTGTGCTTGTTTCACGTACAGAGGTAAGAGCCGCTGCCAGAGTGGTGGGGGAGGGGCAAGTAGGGAGAGGGCGATTAGTGGTGGGGAGAAAAGGTTGGGAGGAGGGTGAGAGTAATGGGGAGAGAGGGAGATACTTTTGTGTTAGAGCGAATGTGTGTGTATCGTAATGAGTCGAGGTGTGAGTGAGTCAGTTCATCATGCACTGGTGATGAAGTGTGTGTTGGGTATATCTCTAAGATTATCTGCTTGGCTAATGAAGGAGAGTTCATTTGATTCAGTTTTTCAAGTGTTGACTCTTGTCTCCTCTGCTATTAAATGCTGTATTAAAGTTGGTAGAATTACCGACAATATGTAAAGTAAAAGGATACAAGTGCAACTAATGTGATATTTTTATTGTGGCAACGTTTCGCTCTCCAGGAGCTTTGTCAATGCTACAAAAGTGCTAATTCTGAGTTTTAGTAAACTTGTTCCCCTTAAGGCAAATCTCATTAACATATCTAAATAGTTAATTTTAGTTAGCCGTGGAGCAGCTTAATGAATAGTAAGAGTAGAAAGTGATCCTCGAGGCATAGTGAGCCAGGAAGGTTTATCGTTGGAAGTGTACATTGTGAAGATCAGTCCTGCGTTGCCATTGGCACTCCCTTCTCCAGTAATATTGCCCCATTTATTTTAGTAATACATATATACATATATATATATATATATATATATATATATATATATATATATATATATATATATATATATATATATATATATATATATATATATATAGTAGCAGTTTGGTAGTTATGGTAGTATGTGTAGTGGATGATAATGGATGAACTTGGCTGCACTGTGATGGTGTTACGTGTGATGTGAATTCCCACCAAGGCAATCTGACGCTCACACAGAATAAACAAAGATTTGTAACTTGAATATGTAATTAGGCGTGGATTATCTGTACAGTTGCAGCAGTCTGTCTGTCTGTCTCTCTGTCTCTCTGTCTCTGTCTCTCTGTCTCTGTCTCTGTCTCTGTCTCTGTCTCTCTGTCTCTCTGTCTGTCTGTCTGTCTCTCTCTCTCTCTCTCTCTCTCTCTCTCTCTCTCTCTCAGCAGTATTTAGAGGTCCCTTTCCTTGCTACATCTTGAGTCAGAAGTTTTGTTGTGAGAGGTGACAGCAACAAGCTTCACCTACCAATAAAAACATTAACAACTGAGCGACAAAAACATTGACAAGTGAGCGGAAAATTATGGAGAAGCTGAGGACAAAAACCCACGTAGACGCTGGTAATGGAACTTACCTGGGAATCGAAATTAAATGTCTGGTATTTTATTTCCATTAATAAAATACCTTTATTACTCAACAGATGGACATAGTCTTTCGCCTACCCAGGGTTTTATTAAGCAGTGGATTCTTCAAGCTTCTGATGTGAGAAACACATCAGTAAATGTCCCTGTGCAACAGGTGTGTCTTACTTGCATACTATGAGCCATTAATCCACCATCAGGAGTCTCGTCAGACTTTCGTCGATTGCCTGTATGTTTGTGAAGCAGATGTTTTATGTTCTAAACCAGTGCAGTTGTTTTTTACTGCATGTTTAAGTGGTAAAGTGAGTGTATCGAGGCGTGTATTGTGCCACACAGCCTCGTCTGCTCCAACACAGCATACTTTACGTGTTTACTAAAGTGTGGTAATATTACCAGCTGCGGCTACAGTAAGGCCGGTCACCATTCCTGCTGCCCCCGTCAACACTCACCCACCCACACACCCACACACCCACCAACTTACAGACCCACTCACCCGCCCACTCAAGAACCACACTGAAGCAGAGCAATATTAAATCTTCTTGCCACGAAAACCTTTGGTGTCGCCCTAGCTACTGAACCTGTAAACGAGAATGTTGACGGTGTCCTCCTCCCCTTTATTGATGTCTTCCGTCTGAAGCTGACTATTTTATATGAGCAAGATTGCTAGATTGTGTTTCCACTGTTTAACTTGCGTAGAATAGGGCAGCCACACGGCCAGTGTTTCTAGCACTTGAGCACAACATAGCGTAGTTATACGCCGAACGTGTTGCCAGAGGTCTGTCAGGAAACAGGACAAGTGTTTCCTGACGAGGGTCTTAGTGATGAGATGACCCACAGCTGGAGCTATTGGTTATCTGACCGAGGCCTTCCGCTGGCTTACCGGTTCACCCCTTTAAAATTTTTTGGTTAGAATTATAACGTTTACGACGCTGAAACACCCCCCCCCCTCCCTTTTTTTTTTTAAACATTCATAACGAGGACAAGTCATGAGAAGTCTCAGCGAAGGAGAGAGATGTGTCTCATCCCTAAGAAGAAGACCTTGAGACATCTCACCTTGAGGTCTTTGTGTGTGTGTATGTGTGTGTGTGTGTGAGAGAGAGAGAGAGAGAGAGAGAGGGAGAGAGAGAGAGAGAGAGAGAGAGAGAGAGAGAGAGAGAGAGAGAGAGAGAGGGAGGGAGGAAGGGAGAGAAAGATAGAGCGACAAAAATGATGGAAGAAGAAAGTAATGAACGAAAACTGAGAGAAATGGAAAGGAAAGAGAGAAAATTAAGGAGACAGCTAGGAAAGATGAAAGGGAAAGGAGAGAGAGATTGACTTTATACAAAATCAGTTATAATCCTTTAAGTTGTAGTGGAGAGATGAAGGTTATCTGATTTAACACACACACACACACACACACACACACACACACACACACACACACACACACACACACACACACACACACACACACACACACACACACACACACACGACAGAATACAAGAAAGGCAGAAACTGAGAGAGATGGTACAAAGGCGAAAGGAGGAAAGAGAGGGGATGGAGGAGACAGACAGGAGATCCCAGACCCAGGAAGAAGATCAAATACAGCCTCCCTCACAACTTCCTATAGAAGCCTCCCAACCAGGTCAACCCCAGTGCAACCAAACACTCTAAACCAAAACGCCCATGCCATATCCAATGCCCCCACCCACTGCATTACAAATTCCACCCCCACAGCAACGACCCATAGTTCCTTATCAGGTCTCCCACTTCCCCAACCCCAATATACCTCCCAGACCACAGTCTTAGAAAAGAAGTTGAAGGTGTGGTATACAAATGCAGATGGAATAACAAATAAGTATGAGGAGTGGCATGAAAGAATCAAGGAGACATCCCCAGACATAATAGCACTCACAGAAACAAAACTCACCAGAATAATAACAGATTCAATCTTTCCATCCGGATATCAAATCCTCAGGAAAGACAGAGGGAGGAGAGAGGGAGGAGGAGTTGCACTGCTCATTAAAAACCAGTGGGGTTTTGAGAAAATGGAAGGAATGGATGGCATGGTATGAATGGAATGGTAGGAACAATCCAGTCTGAGGGACATAAGGTGATAATTGCAGTAATGTACAACCCACCACAGAACTGCAGCAGGCCAAGAGAAGAATACGATGAGAGCAACAGAGCAATGGTCGACACACTAGCCGAGGTGGCCAGGAGAGCACACATGGGGGAGCAAAGTTACTAGTTATGGGTGATTTCAATCACAAGGAGATTGACTGGGAAAACCTGGAGCCCCATGGGGGTCCCGAAACATGGAGAGCCAAGATGATGGATGTGGTACTGGAAAACCTCATGCATCAACCAGATACTACCAGAGAGGAGAGGATGAACCAGCAAGACTGGACCTTGTATTCACCTGGAGTAGTTCGGACATCGAGGATATCATGTATGAAAGGCCCCTGGGAGCTAGTGATCATGTGGTTCTGTGCTTCGACTACATAGTTGAGCTTCAAGTGGAGAGAGTAGCAGGAATAGGTTGGGAAAAACCAAACTACAAAAGGGGGAACTACTCAGGCATGGGGAACTTCCTGCAAGACATTCAGTGGGAGAGGGAACTGACAGGAAAACCAGTACAAGAAATGATGGACTATGTGGCAACAAAATGCAAGGAGGCAAAGGAGAGGTTTGTTCCCAAGGGAAACAGAAATAATGGGAAGAACAGAACGAGTCCTTGGTTCACCCAAAGGTGTAGGGAGGCAAAAACTAGGTGTACTAGAGAATGGAAAAGATACAGAAGACAGAGAACTCAAGAAAATAAAGAGATTAGCCGAAGAGCCAGAAACGAATATGCACAGATAAGAAGAGAGGCTCAGCGACAATATGAAAATGACATAGCATCGAAAGTCAAGTCTGACCCGAAGCTGTTGTATAGCCACATCAGGAGGAAAACAACAGTCAAGGATCAGGTAATCAGACTGAGGAAAGGTGATGGGGGAGGTCACAAGAAACGACCGAGAGGTATGTCAGGAGCTCAACACGAGATTTAAAGAAGTATTTACAGTGGAAACCAGTAGGACTCCAGGAAATCAGAACAGGAGGGAACACCAGCAAGTGCTGGATGAGGTACATATAACCAAGGATGAGGTGAAGAAGCTGCTATGCGAACTTGACACCTCAAAGGCGGTGGGACCAGACAACATCTCTCCATGGGTCCTTAAAGAGGGAGCAGAGATACTGTGTGTGCCATTAACAAAGATCTTCAACACATCAATTGAAACTGGGCAACTCCCTGAGGTATGAAAGATGGCAAATGTAGTCCCAGTTTTTAAAAAGGGAGACAGACATGAGGCACTAAACTACAGACATGTATCACTAACGTGTATAGTATGCAAGGTCATGGAGAAGATCATCAGGAGGAGAGTGGTGGAGCACCTGGAAAGAAACAAGTGTATAATTGACAACCAGCACGGTTTCTGGGAAGGAAAATCCTGTGTCACAAACCTACTGGAGTTTTATGACAAGGTGACAGAAGTAAGACAAGAGAGAGAGGGGTGGATCGACTGCATTTTTTTGGACTGCAAGAAGGCTTTCGACACAGTTCCTCACAAGAGGTTACTGCAAAAGCTAGAGGATCAGGCACACATAACAGGAAAGGCACTGCAATGGATCAGAGAATACCTGACAGGGAGGCAACAACGAGTCATGGTACGTGACGAGGTGTCAGAGTGGGCACCTGTGACAAGTGGGGTTCCACAGGGGTCAGTCCTAGGACCTGTGCTGTTCTTGGTATATGTGAATGACATAACGGAAGGGATAGACTCAGAAGTGTCCTTGTTTGCAGATGATGTGAAGTTAATGAGAAGAATCAAATCGGATTAGGATCAGGCAGGACTACAAAGAGACCTGGACAGGCTACAAGCCTGGTCCAGCAACTGGCTCCTTGAGTTTAACCCTGCCAAATGCAAAGTCATGAAGATTGGGGAAGGGCAAAGAAGACCGCAGACACAATATAGTTTAGATGGCCAAAGACTGCAAACCTCACTCAAGGAAAAAGATCTGGGGCCACAGGGCCGGATTAAGAAGTCTCCGGGCCCTATGCTATTCAGATTGGCGGGGCCCCTTTGAGTTACGGGTAAGCGAAGCGACCCCTTCCAGCTTGGGGGGGGGAGGGTCGGTGTGAGCCTGTTTAAGGTCTAATTAAATACATTCTGGCTATTTAGATTAAATTTAATAGGGAAAGTACATCAAGACAACCAAAACCATTTACCAACAGCCATTAAAACTATCTTGTTAAATCATGCATTTTAAAGAGAATAAACTCAAGACAGCATAGTATTACTAGATTAGGCTATTAAAGTAGTGACATCATGTACCTATTATATTCAGCATAACCACTACAGCACTATTATTCCCTGTATAAATCACTGACCATTATTGTTATCATTGCATCATGCATAAGACTATCAAATCATATAAACTCAAGAAAGTAAAGAATTGTTTATATTCACAGGCACTTCTTAAATAAACTTTTTTCTGGATTTCATATTAGCAAAATCATCAATTATATTCTGAAAATCAATATTTCTTGTTAGATCAGACTCAATGGTCAACAAGGCTAGGTTACACAATTTGTCTTGGCTTTTTGTTGAACGGAGCTGGTTTTTCACTCTTTTCAAAACAGAAAATGAACGTTCTCCTTCACAGTTAGTAGCTGGAAGTGTTAGGTAAAGGCGATACACTATGTCAACATTAGGGAAGGTTTCTGAGATACCTGCATTTCTTAAATGTTTCAAAGCAGCTGAGGGCGCACATTTTTCAGGTGGAGCTTTAATCTGATTCATATACCCAGAAAAATGAACTAGTCTTCAACAAATGTGTCCTGAACATCTGCTGAAAGGTGTTGTTGCAACTTTAATGCAGCTTCTCTCAATTCTGCATCTGGCATAGTAGTAATTTTGAACAGAAATCCAAACTTGTCATTGAGATTCTGGTAGATTTCTTTTCTTTTCACCAATTCTGTAATCAGTGAATCCAGAATGACGAAGTATGTAGCTGTCTTACATTTCTGCCTTGGTAGCAACACAATTTCATTGTCTGGCTCTTCAAAATTGCGTTTCCTCTTCCTTGACCGCTGATGATCAGCCCGGTAACTGTAGTCTTTCACCAGAAGTTTAGCTTTCTCTTCAAACATTTCAAAAGCTTCATCATTGCGAAGTGAGCTTACAAATTCCACTAAGCCTGCATAGAGGTTAGCACAAGTAGCCATTTCAATTTCAATTTTCTGAAGTGTCTTGTTCGTGGCATTTAACCGTTCCAGTATACAGTCCCAAAGCACACAGAGTAAGGCCAATTCAAAATCTTCCAATTTTGATGCTAAGCTGGCTGCTTCGCTTCTTGTACTTGCTGTCTGGTCTTCATCCTCTGCTATTTGGATCAAAGCAGAACGTATTTCAGCAAAGCTGTCTTTCAAAGCATGTGTTGCATCATGCTGCGCTGACCACCTTGTTGTTGATAATGATTTGATGACATCTCCATGAATGGTTGACTTGAGTATACTCCACCGATGCGTTGAAGCAGAGAAAAAATTAAAGAGTGCTTGTAAAAGTCAAAAAAATGAAACTGCAGCGACACAACACTCCGTAGCACATGACCCAACAAGATTAAGAGAATGTGCTGAGCAGGGCACATATTCAGCAAGTGGGTTGATTTGCTTGATACGGGCTTGCAATCCATTATATTTACCCGACATGTTACTTGCATTGTCGTAGCTCTGGCCACGGCAATCCATAATAGAGAGATCATGTTCAAGCAGAGTATCCAGTACTACATTCATCATTGTTTCTCCATCATGGCCTGAAAGAGGAATGAATTTTATAAAGCGCTCTACAGGCTTACCACTGGAGTCGACAAAGCGAACAATGAATGTCAATGTGAAATATCTGGTGTTGAATCTACACTTATTGCAAAGTATTTTGCAGTTTTCACAGCTGCTATGATGTTATTGAGGACCTTCTTAGTCATCAGTTCAATAAATTCATTGCATATAGTAGATGACATGTAAGATACAGTGCCTCTTCCTGCATTCCCAAGGCGTGACACATGATTTGCTAAGAATGGATCGAATTGTGCTAACAGTTCTATGATCTCTAGGAAATTGTCATTGTTTTCCGAACCAAAAACCTCATTTTCTCCACGGAAAGCAAGTCCTCTTAGAGCTAAGAATTTTACAACAGCAGCAACTCTTTCTAGAACTTTTCTCCAATAAGGGCGCTCTTTTTCAGTTTGATTTTCCAAATGAGAATCCAATAAGCCTTTTTTCTGTGCACGAAATACACTGGCTAAAATGCAGCTCCTGTGAATGGTGCTGTTTTCATGTTCCTCGAAACGCTTGGAATTTTTCCAGTCATTGAGCCCCTGTGTGAAGGTATTTTCTTTGGTAGAAAATAGCTTGCATGCTGAACAGTACACTTTTCCTGAGCTTTCAGAGTATACCATCCATGATCTTTTCACAGTTTCTGAATTTGCAAGCTTCCTATAAAACATAGCTGACTTTAAACAACGACGACTTCCATCATCATAAATCCTTGCTGATTTCCTAAAGTCAATGTTCAGAGTTTGACTGAAGTTTTCTGCAATGAAAGCATTACGTAGAGAATCTGGGATTACATTTGGCCATGAGGCAGGATCTTTTAAGACAAATCCTGTGGATGAAATGTCCGTTGAGACATTGAGAGGAGACACAAAAGAAGTAGATGCTGGCTGAGAAATAATGGAGGGAGGGCTTCCTGTATGATCTGAGGTATCTGCAGATTCAACTGTACTGGTAACATCAGAAATTGTTTTCGTGAGCATGTCTGTGATCTTTCTGCAGCTTCCTACATCTTTCTTTTTCTGTTCTTCTTGAATTTTCTTCTTTCTTTTCTGTGACCCACTCACATAAGAACGTCCAACATCACGTTCACGAGATGCCATAATGAGGATGTATCACTGTCTGTAATCATGCAAATACAAATTTTTCATTATCAATTATTATTAATTTTTTAATTATTATTAAATTTTTTTTTTGTCAATTGGGGGGATATGGCCCTTGTAGCCCTCTTTCCTCTGGCTGCGCATCTAAAAATTCAAAACGTTACCAGAAAGGAGTCATATACAGAACTTTTACCATAGATTAGGTTAGTGATTTGGGCTACGAATATTTTACTAATTCATCCTCCTTGATCTCCAATTTACTTAAACAGAAATCATACTGAGCCCAAGAACAATGCACAATGGTATTTATATTACCATTTTCATAACTAAACTAATCATTATGTTTTGCATGATATATGGCCTACCACCATAGATAAGGACATGAGAATTAAAGAATGCAGGGAAAATTTTCAGTTTCACCCAACCAACGATTTTCAGATGTGGCTTATGTGTTTCTGGGGAAATATGTAGTAAATTAATTGATGTTCTACATCACTTCCGTCGCAACTTGAAAACTAAGCATTTGCGACGGAAGTGATGTAGAACATCAATCAATTGAGATCTGTTATTGAAATGATAAAGACTTAAAGACAGGACAAAGTGCTTTTAAAACCTTCAAACGGAAGTCAGTTTGCGTTTTTAGGTTTTTCTTTATAGTATTTTTACCAAAAATGCGTCTTTACTGGTCCATGCGTCTTTACTGGTCAAGTAACCCTATCAGGTACCTCCATTAACATTTAGAGGCGAAAACAAACATTTATCCAAACACATCAATGTCTATCAACAACGCTTCAGTTAATTTGTCACAGTACAAGTCTAGATAACGTGTAATTACTACAGAAAATTGGAGAGGAATCTCCCATACTCACCCATTAGCGGGAAAACACAGCTGTTCTGATGTAAACAAAGGCGTGTTGAGTGTTGCCATCTATGGTTAGCTTTATTTATTTTTATTTTATTTTATTTCATTATTTATTTTTGTTTTGATTAATTTTTAAAAATCGATTTTACTCTCCAAACACTTGAACTCTTTAGGTAGGGACCCCTTTGCACTTGCACCATGTGCGCAGTCTTGGATGAGCCCCTGAACCCCTTGGACCGCGGGGCCCCCAAATGCGCGGGGCCCTAGGCCCTAGGCAAATGCCTAGTTTGCCTATGCGGAAATCCGGCCCTGCGGTGAGTATAACACCGAGCTTATCTCCTGAGGCGCACATCAATCAGATAACTGCTGCAGCATACGGGCGCCTGGCAAACCTATGGATAGCGTTCCGATACCTCAGTAAGGATTCGTTCAAGACTCTGTATACCATTTACGTCAGGCCCATACTGGAGTATGCAGCAGCAGTTTGGAACCCACACCTAGTCAAGCACGTCGAGAAATTAGAGAAAGTGCAAAGGTTTGCAACAAGACTAGTCCCAGAGCTACGGGGATTGTCCTACGAAGAAAGGTTGAGGGAAATCGGCCTGACGACACTGGAGGACAGGAGGGTCAGGGGAGACATGATAACGATATATAAAATACTGCGTGGAATAGACAAGGTGGACACAGACACAGAGAAGGGACACAGACACAAGAGGTCACAATTGGAAGTTGAAGACTCAGATGAATCAAAGGGATGTTAGGAAGTATTTCTTCAGTCATAGAGTAGTCAGGCCGTGGAATAGCCTAGAAAGTGACGTAGTGGAGGCGGGAACCATACATAGTTTTAAGGCGAGGTATGATGAAGCTCATGGGGCAGGGAGAGAGAGGACCTAGTAGCAATCAGCGAAGAGGCGGGGCCAGGAGCTATGAATCGACTCCTGCAACCACAAATAGGTGAGTACACACACACACACACACACACACAGGACTGAACCCCAGGATTGTCTTGCCAGGGATTGAATCCAGGTTTCTTCGGTTGTGAGCCCGTCTGTCCCACTGAACCACTATTTAGCTGTTTCTCATTTTATGCCCCGTCCCTCAGAACACAAGTACGCACACACCTTGAGTATGCTCCACTTTCTTGGTTTGCCTGCCCCCCTCTCATCTGCGACTGCTTGACAGAGTAGAGAACAGAGCAAGACGTCTCATCTCTCGCCTGGACCTATCCTGGATAGATCTGTTATTTCAGCAGAGCCTTCAACACAGGAGGGATGTGGGTGGCCTTACTGTTATGTACAAGGCCAGTATTGTCAAAGTACCACACTTGGATCCACTTCAAGGACAGCGAGAAACAAGCTTCTATACCACAAGACGGGCAGAAAGCAGCAACTTCACTCTGGCTGTACCCTTCTCCAGAACATCACTCCATCTGAGATCATTTATCCCCAGGATGACTCGAGTATGGAACACATTCGTACAGCATTATGATGTCAACGAGATAAAGTCAGTTGATCAGATGAAAATGCTGGCCCACAGATGGCTCGAACTTCATCCTGTTCCCTACTTGTGGGTTTCATAACAATAAAAATACTTGTATGTTTCATAACAAGAAAAATGCTTTCAAATGATCTGATGTAGGTAACAGCTCTTAGCTTGCCAACAAATTTAGGGATCCTTAACCTGTAAATAGCTTGTAAATAAAGCTAGGGATCCTTAACCTGTAAATAGCTTGTCAATAAAGCTAGGGATCCTTAACCTGTAAATAGCTTGTCAATAAAGCTAGGGATCCTTAACCTGTAAATAGCTTGTCAATAAAGCTAGGGATCCTTAACCTGTAAATAGCTTGCCAATAAAGCTAGGGATCCTTAACCTTGTCAAACCCTGTGTAAAAAAAAAAAAGCTCACACACACACACACACACACACACACACACACACACACACACACACACACACACACACACACACACACCCACGCACACACACACACACACACACACACACACACACACACACACACACACACACACACACACGCGCGCACACACACGCACACACACACACACACACACACACACACACAAACACACACACACATAACATTAGTGTACAGCTGTTCCTCATTTGACATTCTTTCTCTCTCAGAACATTAGCGTTAGGGTTCAGTTCTAATTACTGGGGAGGGAGGCGCGTTGGGTTGACAGACAGAAAGGGATGAAGGAGGGGAAGAGGAAGTTACGCCCCTTTTTGGGACACCTGGACAAGTAGAGGAGGGAGGGGGGTGGGGGAAGAGTGATGGAATGGGAAGGAAGGGAAGGTAGGAAGGAGGGAGGTAAGGGAAATCTCCCTGTACCCTGAGACGATTTTTTCCCCTGTTTCTCGTGTTGACAGACCCATCATCCCCCACACCCCAATCCCCCATCTTCCCACCCACCCCCGTTGATTACACAAATAATCGTAGTTTGTTGTGTGAAGCGTGAAAATAACAGTAAAACAATCTGTTGTGCGAGACGTGAATACAATGGTAGAACAGTCTGTTGTGTCATGAACAGTCTATTGTGTCATTTATTCGGTAGTATCCATGGTCTGACACCGTGACTGGTGTCTCGTGTCATGTAAGATCTGACACCGATGTTGCCTTTATTGCCATGCATGGTCTGGGACCGAGACCACAATGTCTGATTCATCCATGGTCTGGCACCAAAACCACAGTGTCTCGCGTCATGCCTGGTCAGGTACCGAGACCATTGTCTGGTGTCACACCTCTACACATACTACCTGTGTTCACCTAGCAGTAGATATCTTGCTGGATATTAACTAAACTGCTTGTCTCTGTTGGAATATCCTGGACTACTGATTATCATAAAGATTTGTTGTTTGGTGTTATGTTATTGTTATTTATCATTTTTTGCCGCTACTGTTAAACTAATGCTTTTGTTTGTGTTGCTGTTCACGTTATTTTTTATGTTACTGTTATTATTTGTTCATATTGTTATTGTATGTTACTGTTATTATTTTTTTTTTCGTCTTCGTTTTTCGTGGTCTTGGTCCAGCCCGTGGCCATTATGGCAGGGACTTGGGTAACGGCTATGGACTAGGGGCTGTCACAGGTACCAGGATTACCAAATCTTTAGACATGGCCCGAGCCTTGAACTACCTACCTACCTTCCTCGTACCACCCTACACCTCTCCCATAGAAACTAACTAATCACCTTTTTAATCTTCACCTTCACGCTGCTCAGTTCACTTTCACTCCACATTACACAATAACCTGTAAGTGAAAACATCGTATATACTGTGTATTTGGATTCTAATGCTCGGGAGGGAGGAGAGGATGGGGGGGGGAGATGATTTCCACATCATCCTAGCTCACGAAATTGGAAATCAAACCTAGGCGAATTTTCAGTTAAAATTTATTTTACACAGTTCAGCTATTTTTTTTCCTACTCTCGTTAATATACAGGCTATTTTCTTTCCTTCGTAATTTACAGGGTATTTTCCCTCCGTTAATTTACGGGTTATTTTCTTACCATGGTTAATATACAGCCTAACATGGACCGGTAGTCTTGCTGCAATGCTTATGTTTTCATATGAAAGTCATCTCTGTCTCAAGTATGCTAGCCATACCCCCAACCATGCAACCCAGAACAGTTGACTAACATCCAAATGTATCTGTTAATCGATCCTCCATCCTTTCCGTTGTAAGCTTTATTGCGCTTCTCAAGCTTCCTGCTAGAGGTGTTCATGTGTGTGTGTGTGTAGCAGGTGCCGGGGTTAAACAAATCTCTGATGGGTAATGCTAATCTGGGATCTCTCACACACCAGGATTAGCTCACTACAGCCGTCAGGGATAATGGCCTTATTCCTTGAGCAGCACTCCACAGGCCGTAACAATGGTGTTAGTGTGTGGCGAGCAAGCAGGTCAGCGGGCGTACCTCCGCTCTCAACACCCTAGGGTGAAAATGGAGCAGGATATTAAGACTTTCCTCTCTTGTTTCCTTTCATAGTTTGTATCTCTCTCTCTGTCTCTGTCTGTCTCATTCCTTCCTACCTTCCATCCGTTCATCTCTCATTCCCCTTTCCTTATTCCCTCCTTCCCTTCGTCCTGCCCTTCCTCCCTTCCTGTTTGCTTGCCTCCCTACACTTAAGTGTTTTACGGGAGTAAGGTTAAGAGTATGTACAATTAATTTACAAGGCTCTGTTATCGTACCTGGGTTCGTCTTAAGTCCTACTTCCATTAGCTGGATTATATTATTTTATATTGTTATACTCACTTAATATTCACAAAACGAATGTGGATTACTTGTAGCCGCTTCCGGAGGTCAGCGTCCCCGCGGCCCGGTCCCAGACCAGGCCTCCTGGGCGCTAGCCTGATCTATCAGGCTGTGGGTGTAATAATGTTGGTAGAATTACCGACAATATGTTAGGTAAAAGGACACATGCGTTTCGCCGTTACAAAGCTCGTGGAGAGCGAAACGTTGCCACCAAAATCTGGCATATTAGTTGCACATGTGTCCTTTTACCTAACAAGCTGTGGGTGCCGCCGTCCGCGGTCTGTTCATAATCGCCTTATACATGAAAGGAGAGTGCTGATGAGTAGTGGTTCCTTTACATTTATTGTTCACTCTCGGTGTACTCATCGCTCTCCTGCTTTTCACTAGAAGTATCTTGCAACGTTTGCCAACCTTCTTGTTTTCATATGTGGTGATTTCAGTGTGCAGATTTGAGACCAATCCTTCCTGAATTTTCTGTGTATAGATTATCGTACATCTTTCTCGCCTACATTCTAGGGAGTACAGGTCAAAGGACTTGAGGAACTCCCCGTTAATACGAAATGGGAAAGTTCTCTGTATATTTTCCAGTTCTGCAATTCCGCCTGCCTTAAAGGGGGTTGTTTGTACACAACAATATGTCACCCTAGCGAGAATGAGTTACGTGAAGAGCATCATCAATGGTTTTTCCTTGTCATTGCGACAATAAAACTGTTGTGATCTTTGGACGTGAGTTCTGATATTATCACTCCCAAGTCTCTCACATTAGACTTACGTTCTATTCAGTGATTTGAGTTTATCTTGTACTCCGATCTTTTTTTATTTCCTTGATCCTTCCATAACGTGGTAATTGAAATCTGTTCTAACTGAACATTATAATGCCACAAGCCCACTGAAAGATGTCAGCTTGAAGGCTCTCTGTGTCTTCTACGGCGTCCACTCTCCTGCACTTTCTAGTATCGTCTGCAAAGGATAATAGAGTGCTGTGGTTTATGTCTCTGTGTACGTCAGATACAAGACTGAGAGCCAAGTGGTTCGAGTACCGTGTCTTGGGGGACACAACTCTTCATGGTAGTAGCCCGTGATTTTACTCCATTGTTCTTCGGGTTCTCTTAGTTTGGAGGTTAAATATCCATTTACCCACCATTCCAGTTATTAATTTTGCATGCATTTTAAAAGCAATCACCCCATTGTCCCACTTGTCAAAGGCTTTTGCAAAATCGGTGTACACTACATTTACATTTAGCTTGTCTTCCAGTGTATCTAAAACCATGTTATAGTGGTTTAACAATTTGAAAGGCAGAAGCGACTTGTGAACGGGGCCAACGCTATCTGTGTGTAGATTTTTTTCATGAGTGATTTGCTGCCACATGTTTGGCATATTTAAGGCACATGATATTAGCTTCTTGCCCATTCAGTCAGCCTGTGGCGGACTGCATGGGCATGCAATGCAGTCAAAGACCTCTTCCAAGTCAAATTTGGAAATAGATTAAGTTGTGAGTCGTGATGGGTGAGGTTGTGAGCCATAATGGCTAAAGCTGTGATGTAGAATTTTAATTTGGTTACTTCCATATCGTTTACTTTTTATATATAATATTGAGTACATCAGCAATGTGCTGCTACCATAGTCTATATGATAATCACACAGTAACAAGTGTGGCCACAGACCAGGCTCCAGACCTGTCACGGGTGTACCACAGGTAAAATTTAGGCATGTTTACCCTGACATACTCCATCACACCGGATGAGTTTCAATACAATATGAAGAACGATGTGGAAGGGGGCTGTTCAGTCCGTCCCCAGATTCACGAGTTACTGTTTGTGCTTGACACTATATATATTATAAGCAGTGGGTTCAACATACATGTGAGAGGATCCCAGAAAGGGGTCGAAATATACAGATCAATTAATCTTCTAAGTTGCTGCCTCCATGTGGGTTATTACAGAGTATTGACAAATGTTTATTACACTTTACTTATGCATACATGTAAGAGTTGGTAAGTAAAATAACACAAGAGTTCTTGCATGCGCACACAAGTAAGATATGTACTTACAGCATCGTAAGTGAGGTTTTTCAACACATTTCTTGTTCAATTGGCGACACTAACTCTTCAAAATACTTATTGCGAACTAACGAAAACGACTAAGAAAACAAAGAAAACCTGAGATAAGCAACGTTTGTAGAGAACTCATAAAAAAACAAACGTTGTTGCAAGTTGGCATACAATGTATAACTAGTGGCAAAGCTAGTATGTTGCTACGTATGTCGCGCACATAACTTGAACAATATAGTGATCCAAGGAGAGAGCAGTAAATCCCAACGGTGTCCCGTAGCTTGATTCCTTGCGCACTCAGCTAACACATTGAGGTTCGTGGTTTGATTCCCGGTACGGGTGGAAACAGGTCGTGTTTCCGTAAGACACCTACTGTCTCTGTTGACTTATCAGTAAAATAGTTACCAGGGTGTTAGTCGATTGGTATGCGTCGCATCCTGGGACAAAATTAACCTAATTTGCCCGAAATGCTCTTCATTTCAAGGGGCTTTCTATATTGCAGTATGTCACTGATGCTAGCTAGGTCTGTATACCTTGTACATGTACTTGTAGAAATTACCTGGAGGTTATTCCGGGGATCAACGCCCCCGCGGCCCGGTCCATGACCAGGCCTCCCGATGGATCAGGGCCTGATCAACTAGGCTGTTACTGCTGGCCACACGCAGTCCAACGTACGAGCCACAGCCCACCCTGGCTCTCTCCAGCGTTGAAGACAAAACCTCCAGTGATGTGTTCATTGTGCCTTTAATACCCATACTTTGCAATGTTTAATATTCTTGCAGGTTATGGAACACACGTAGAGTATTAGACGTAACACGGTGTTACTGAGTGTTGAAGGTGTGTTGAATTATACTAAGAAGCATCGCTGACACACCTTGGCTGGTGTGTAAGACATCAGGTGTTAAAACAATTATTTCACTCACCAGAGGTTGTTTCAACTCACCAGGGGCTTATTTAACCCTCCAGGGGCTTCTGTAACTCACTAGGGGTTTCAATCCACTAGAGGCTTCTTCATCCTATCAGGGGCTTCTTCAACCCACAAGAGACTTTTTTAACCCACCAGGGGCTTCTTCAACCCACCAGGGATTGTTGTAACCCACCAGGGGCTTCCTCAACTCACCAGGGGCTTCCTCAACTCACCAGGGGCTGCATCTGCAGTTCTTGATAGTGTGGAAACCTCACGCCTCACAAAGCAAGATATCCTGTATAGTTGTATGCCTGGGACGACACGCCATTACGTTAACTCCTCCCTCACCCGCTGACCGGCTTCAGGGTAGTGGCGCTCTCCCTCACTCCCTGACCAGCTTCAGGGTAGTGGCGCTCTCCCTCACCCGCTGACCGGCTTCAGGGTAGTGGCGCTCTCCCTCACCCGCTGACCAGCTTCAGGGTAGTGACCCGCTGACCAGCTTCAGGGTAGTGGCGCTCTCCCTCTCCCTTCAGGGTAGTGGCGCTCTCCCTCACCCGCTGACCGGCTTCAGGGTAGTGGCGCTCTCCCTCACCCGCTGACTTCAGCTCTCCCTCACCCGCTGACCAGCAGGGTAGTGTCGCTCTCCCTCACCCGCTGACCGGCTTCAGGGTAGTGGCGCTCTCCCTCACCCCGACCAGCTTCAGGGTAGTGGCGCTCTCCCTCACCCGCTGACCGGCTTCAGGGTAGTGGCGCTCTCCCTCACCCGTGACCGGCTTCGCGCCCTCCCTCACCCGCTGACAGGCTTCAGGGTAGTGACGCTCTCCCTCACCCGCTGACCGGCTTCAGGGGTAGTGGCGCTCTCCCTCACCCGCTGACCGGCTTCAGGGGTAGTGACGCTCTCCCTCACCCGCTGACCGGCTTCAGGGTAGTGGCGCTCTCCCTCACCCGCTGACCGGCTTCAGGGTAGTGGCCCTCTCCCTCACCCGCTGACCGGCTTCAGGGTAGTGGCGCTCTCCCTCACTGACCGGCTTCAGGGTAGTGGCGCTCTCCCTCACCCGCTGACCGGCTTCAGGGTAGTGGCGCTCTCCCTCACCCGCTGACCGGCTTCAGGGTAGTGGCGCTCTCCCTCACCCGCTGACTGGCTTCAGGGTAGTGGCGCTCTCCCTCTGACCGGCTTCAGGGGTAGTGGCGCTCACCCGCCGACCGGCTTCAGGGGTAGTGGCGCTCTCCCTCACCGGCTTCAGGGTAGTGCTCACCCGCCAACCGGCTTCAGGGGTAGTGGCGCTCTCCCTCACCCGCTGACAGGCTTCAGGGTAGTGGCGCTCTCCCTCACCCGCTGACCGGCTTCAGGGTAGTGGCGCTCTCCCTCACCCGCTGACCGGCTTCAGGGTAGTGGCGCTCTCCCTCACCCGCTGACCGGCTTCAGGGTAGTGGCGCTCTCCCTCACCCGCTGACCGGCTTCAGGGTAGTGGCGCTCTCCCTCACCCGCTGACCGGCTTCAGGGTAGTGGCGCTCTCCCTCACCCGCTGACCGGCTTCAGGGTAGTGACGCTCTCCCTCACCCGCTGACCGGCTTCAGGGGAGTGACGCTCTCCCTCACCCGCTCCGGCTTCAGTGCCGCTCTCCCTCACCCGCTGACCGGCTTCAGGGTAGTGGCGCTCTCCCTCACCCGCTGACCGGCTTCAGGGTAGTGGCGCTCTCCCTCACCCGCTGACCGGCTTCAGGGTAGTGGCGCTCTCCCTCACCCGCTGACCGGCTTCAGGGGTAGTGGCGCTCTCCCTCACCCGCTGACCGGCTTCAGGGTAGTGGCGCTCTCCCTCACCCGCTGACCGGCTTCAGGGTAGTAGCTGACCGGCTTCAGGGTAGTGGCGCTCTCCCTCACCGGCTTCAGGGTAGTGGCGCTGACCGGCTTCAGGGTAGTGGCGCTCTCCCTCACCCGCTGACCGGCTTCAGGGTAGTGGCGCTCTCCCTCACCCGCTGACCGGCTTCAGGGGTAGTGGCGCTCTCCCTCACCCGCTGACCGGCTTCAGGGGTAGTGACGCTCTCCCTCACCCGCTGACCGGCTTCAGGGGTAGTGACGCTCTCCCTCACCCGCTGACCGGCTTCAGGGGTAGTGACGCTGGTCCCGTCCGTCATGTCATTCACGTGCACGAGCTTCAGGGGTAGTGACGCTGGTCCCGTCCGTCATGTCATTCACGTGCACGAGAGAGAGAGAGAAAGGGAGAGAGACAGAGAGAGAGAGAGAGAGAGAGAGAGAGAGAGAGAGAGAGAGAGAGAGAGAGAGAGAGAGAGAGAGAGAATGTTATTTAGGAGTGACCCCTGGGAGTCAAGGTGCAGGCATCTCTTAAGTGTTCTTGTATAACTTTCCTCAGTGTGGAGGTTCAAGGAACGTTGCTGCTAGTTCATCCTGCAACAAGAGCCTTTGTATCCTCCCTGACCGTATTATTGACGTTTCTCTGTGCAATATTGACCATCTTCTTATCACATCTTCACACTCCTTCATCATTACCCACGCTCATAATTAGGCAATATTATAATCATCATGGTTAAGGGGAAACGCTAGACCAGTACGGGTCATAGACCGCCATAGTAATGCGATGTAATCAGATTAGGTGTTGTCGCGGAAGTGGCTAGTTTATTGTGCCTCTCATATCCAGCCTCTGGAGGGTAGCCCAAAGGCATATAGATACATAAAAGGCCTAGGAACTAGGCCCCAAAAAGGGTTAACAGGAGTACATCTGGATAATTAAGTTGTAGGTGTCAGCCTTTGTAAGCCACTCACAGGCTTATGTACTTACACTGCGCAGGTGCAGACTGCTCCTCTCCTCCCCCTCTCAAATGGGGGCTCGAAACATGGACTGGGTAATAAACACTCACGTCGGATGTTCTAGTATGTATATTGGATGGAATATATGGGGACGCCAGGCCTGACCTGTCTCCCCTCTTACTACTCAACTTGAACTGCCCTCGCCAGTGCCTAGATGATGAGCGGCATACAAATCACACTAGGTCAGCAGTAACGGTCAGTAACAGTTAGTGATTCATGCAGGAGGCAGTGAATCAGTAATGGTTGGTATGAGTCATTACTACTGACACTACTGGTAACTGATCCTACTGAGACCCCCTTCCCCCAGCCAGCCTCTCATGTCACTCATAAGGACGGTAGGCCTCCACACTCAGCATAACTTTTTTCACTAACGTATTTGATGAGGTAGATCATGGTAATGAATATGATATTGTGTAAATGGACTTCAGTAAGGCTTTTGTGACAGGGTCCCACATCAGAGACTATTTAGGAAAATTAAGGCACATGGAATAGGAGGAGAAATTTTTCCTGGATAGAGGCATGGTTGACAAATAGGCGGCAGAGAGTTTGCATAAATGGAGAGAAATCAGAGTGGGGAAGCGTCACGAGTGGTGCAGGGGTCAGTGTTGGGCCTCCTGTTGTTCACAATCTACATAAACGACATAGATGAGGGCATAAAGAGCGACATAAGCAAGTGACACCAAAATAGGCCCATGACACCAAAATAGACCGTCGAATTCAGTCTGACGAGGACATTAGAGCACTCCAGGATGATTTGAATAGAAATATAAACACAAATGCAGTATAATGTGATCCTTTATTGACAACGTTTCACCCACACAGTGGGCTTTTTCAAGTCACACACGGATCTACCTGGGGTTGGAAGGTACGAGAGTATTTATAGTCAGAATGTTGAGGTCAGGTGGAGAATGCTGCATCTGATGATCTACCGGGTGGGGTTATAGAGTCTTGGGTAGCTTGGCAGGGGTATTGGACAAGTTGTAAACCTTCTGCAGTGTTCTATGTTCTTATGTGGGATAGCGATGAAGAAGTTTCTTGGCGAGTGGTTCAGCTATGTTATAGAAGCCATTGTTCTGGTTGAACTGGTAGGTTGCTTTGGGAGGGCAGGTCCCTCTCAAACCCAGCCGTTCTCACTAGTAGAGGTTGTCGAAGTTGATGGTCTGTACCAAGATACCCTTGTGTTGCAGTGTCTGACGGAATGAACATTAAAATGGTATAAAATACCGACAGATTGTTAGGTAAGACACATATGCAACAGTTAGGTATCTTTATTTCGAAACGTTTCGCCTACACAGTAGGCTTCTTCAGTCGAGTACAGAAAAGTTGATAGAAGCAGAAGGTACTTGAAGATGATGTAATCAGTCCATCACCCTTAAAGTTTTGAGGCGAAACGTTTCGAAATAAAGATACCTAACTGTTGCATATGTGTCTTACCTAACAATCTGTCGGTATTTTATACCATTTTAATGTTCATTCTGTCAGACACTGCAACACAAGGGTATCTTGGTACAGACCATCAACTTCGACAACCTCTACTAGTGAGAACGGCTGGGTTTGAGAGGGACCTGCCCTCCCAAAGCAACCTACGTCTCACCTCCTGGCACTATATAAGGCTCCATCCTGTCACTTCAGCTTCATATTGTTTCGGACAACGGAACAATGCTCTTCTCCAGACTGAGGGACTGACCACCTCAAAACTTTAAGGGTGATGGACTGATTACATCGTCTTCAAGTATCTTCTGCTTCTATCAACTTTTCTGTACTCAACTGAAGAAGCCTACTGTGTAGGCGAAACGTTTCGAAATAAAGATACCTAACTGTTGCATATGTGTCTTACCTAACAATCTGTCGGTATTTTATACCATTTTTATATGTCGTTTATGTAAATTGTGAATAACAAGGGGCCCAACACTGACCCCTGCAGAACACCACTTGTTACGTGCCTCCATTCTGATTTCTTTCCATTTATGCAAACTCCTGCCTATTTGTCAACCATGCCTCTACCCAGGAAAAAAATTCTCATCCTATTCCGTGTGCCTTAAATTTCCTCAATAACCTCTGATGTGGAACTCTATCGAAAGCCTTACTGAAGTCCATATACACAATATCATATTCGATACCATGATCTACCTCCTCAAATACTTTAGTGAAAAAAGTTATTAAATTCGTAAGGCAGGAACGCCCCTTTGTAAAACCGTGCTGAGATTCGTTGATTAATTTATCCCTTTCAAGATGGCTACGAATTGCCTCGGTAATCTTTACTGTAGACGTGTCGCCATCCAGTGGGTTTATTAGTGCAAATTCAAGAATTTATATTATTAAAGCCACTGGATGGTGACACGTCTACTACCGACACGTCTACGGTAAAGATACCCAGATGTTACACAGATAACCCGCATATAGGAGAGAGGAGCTTATGACGACGTTTCGGTCCGACTTGGACCATTTACAAAGTCAGAGAGAAAGGGCTCCCTTGCAGTGCTAGTCTTTCTCAGTCTTTGACTGACTCCACTACTATTACTACTACCTGCAGCATGTGTGATGAATGGTTTTGAAAACCGACAAGTTGAAGATTGAGACACTTATGCAACATATGGGAATCTTTATTGAGGAAACGTTTCGCCACTGTGTGACGAAACGTTTCCTCAGTAAAGATTTCCATATGTTGCATAAGTGTCTCAATCTTCAACTTGTCGGTATTTTTAAACCATTTATCGCCTCTATGCCATAGTGAAGAGCTCTGTTCCACAAGGCACAGTACTCGCCCCCATCTTATTCCTTATCCTCATATCAGACATAAACAGAGATATACACCACAGCACCGTATCATCCTTTGCGGATGATACTAGGATCTGCATGAGGCTGTCATCTGCTGAGGACGCGGTTAACCTCCAAGAAGATATAAACAAAGTTTTCCAGTGGGCGACGGTAAACAATATGATGTTCAATGAGGACAAATTCCAACTACTCCGTTATGGAAAACTGGAGGAGATAATAACTAGAAC
This sequence comes from Cherax quadricarinatus, assembly GCF_038502225.1. Lineage (NCBI taxonomy): Eukaryota > Metazoa > Arthropoda > Malacostraca > Decapoda > Parastacidae > Cherax > Cherax quadricarinatus. Next base: position 7,489,292 of record NC_091299.1, read on the forward strand.
AGAGTATACTACTGACTCCGGCCATACAATAGAGCGGAAAAATAATGTAAGGGACCTGGGAGTAGTAATGTCTGAGGATCTCACTTTCAAGGATCACAACAGTGCCACGATCGCACGTGCAAAGAAAATGATAGGATGGATAATGAGAACTTTCAAAACGAGAGATGCCAAGCCCATGATGATCCTTTTCAAATCACTTGTTCTCTCTAGGCTGGAATACTGCTGTACATTAACATCTCCATACAAAGCAGGTGAAATCGCAGATCTAGAGAGTGTACAGAGATCCTTTACCGCACGTATAAGTTCTGTCAAGCACCTTAACTACTGGGAACGCTTGAAAGCACTTGACTTGTACTCGTTGGAACGCAGGAGGGAGAGATATATCATAATCTACACTTGGAAAATCTTGGAGGAAATGGTCCCAAATCTGCACACAGAAATCACTCCCTACGAAAGTAAAAGACTGGGCAGGCGATGCAAAATGCCGCCAATAAAAAGTAGGGGCGCCATTGGTACACTAAGAGAAAACACCATAAGTGTCCGGGGCCCAAAACTGTTCAACAGCCTCCCATCAAGCATTAGGGGAATTGCCAATAAACCCCTGGCTGCCTTCAAGAGAGAGCTGGACAGATACCTAAAGTCAGTGCCGGATCAGCCGGGCTGTGGCTCGTACGTCGGACTGCGTGCGGCCAGCAGTAACAGCCTAGTTGATCAGGCCCTGATCCATCGGGAGGCCTGGTCGTGGACCGGGCCGCGGGGGCGTTGATCCCCGGAATAACCTCCAGGTAACCTCCAGGTATCACTACTTCTCTTCTTCTTTTCCAACCACCACGCAGGAGGGAGAGATATATCATAATCTACACTTGGAAAATCTTGGAAGGAATGGTCCCAAATCTGCACACAGAAATCACTCCCTACGAAAGTAAAAGACTGGGCAGGCGATGCAAAATGCCCCCAATAAAAAGTAGGGGCGCCATTGGTACACTAAGAGAAAACACCATAAGTGTCCGGGGCCCAAGACTGTTCAACAGCCTCCCATCAAGCATTAGGGTAATTGCGAATAAACCCCTGGCTGCCTTCAAGAGAGAGCTGGACAGATACCTAAAGCCAGTGCCGGATCAGCCGGGCTGTGGCTCGTACGTCGGACTGCGTGCGGCCAGCAGTAACAGCCTAGTTGATCAGGCCCTGATCCATCGGGAGGCCTGGTCATGGACCGGGCCGCGGGGGCGTTGATCCCCGGAATAACCTCCAGGTAACCAGGTAACCTCCAGGTAACCACTCTTGTCCCGTCCCTGTCTGCTGGCCTGTATACTATACTGAGTATACTCCCTCCTCTCCGTTTTGTAAAAGGACACAAATGCAACTAATGTGACATTTTTTGTGGCAACGTTTCGCTCTCCTGGAGCTTTATCAAGCTATTACGTAATAGCTTGATAAAGCTCCTGGAGAGCGAAACGTTGCCACAATAAATGTCACATTAGTTGCACTTGTGTCCTTTTACTTTACATATTGTCGGTAATTCTACCAACTTTATTACATTCTCTCCGTTTTGTTAGTATGACTTTATAAATGGTCCAAGTCGGACCGAAACGTCGTCGTAAGCTCCTCTCTTCTATGTTCGGGTTATTTGTGTATTGTTCAAGTCACGGTATTGTGCCCTTTATGTTATGTATACCCAGATGTACCAGCGTCTAATTCATTTTGTCGGTAATGTATACCTTTGATATATAATTTATAACTGCTAGTTATTATCCTTAACAACTCCACGCCTAACTAAGGGGAAGGTAGCTCCAATTCCTTGGACGAAAAGCTCTTTACCGTCATTATATGATACAATAAGCATTAAAATAATGTTGCCAGTTTGTTCTAAGTAATTAGGGATTACAGCTAAAAATTAACGGCACAAGCGCTGCGTTGCCTACCTGGGAATGCGTAGAGCTATCACTGACAGTTTGATTGGAACCAATCTTGGGTGGAAAACATTATATACTGAGTCAAAAAAGGAGAATTAGTGTGACTACCTAGCAGAGTTTACTGCCAGAGGGGAATCATAGGCCTAGGTGCCGTGTGAAAAAATAATAATTGAACTTTTCGTGTCAGAGGAAAGAAAGTCTCCCTGATAACATTGAGTATACATAGTGTATAGTGTATACTACAGTGGCTCCCTAGTATATTGATGATAAAGGCTAAAGTGTCATTTGAAAACAGGTGAATTTGTAAATGAAGTGATAAGCCTATAGAGGCAGGTGCCAGAAGTCGCCAGAAACTTACCACAGGTCAGCTGTTTTTAATAATCTTCCTGGCTTGCTAGTGTACTCGCATATAATCTAGTGATACAGTGAATAGCAGAATACAGTGTTGTAGTAGCAACTAACCAGTATTATAATGGTACTTAGTGGAGTGGAGTGACTTTCATTAGTTTCTTTTTTCTTGAAATACCAGACATATACTGTAAATTTCATATAACCTGTAGTTACCAGCGGTCGCAATATACACAACGAGAAGCAATTATTACTACAGAAAAAGCGTCCTTCCTCCAAAATTTGCACCAGTCAACTATAGTGATAATACAGCATTTATTGTGGTGGAGACGGAAAAAAAATAGAAAAGCTAGATACAGCGATTGATAAACAAGGGTTGAGGTCGACCGTTCGTCATTGTAGGAGTTGCCAGCAGTCACCGGCTCTTCAACACGCAAGTTATACTTTTGTATCAATCAAATCACATATTACTCGGGTAGATAATTTCCAGTAGATCCTTCATGTGTTAGCTCAAATCACCGACCAGTATGGTTTAAATAAGTGACCCACTGATCAGATCAGATCGACTGGTCCGAACCCTTGACTGGTCCGAACCCTGGACTGGTCCGAACCCTTGACTGGTCCGAACCCTTGACTGGTTTCAAACGGTTTCGTTGGACAATAAAGCAGACTGTAAACGGATGGGGTTGTAGGCGCCCTTATAAACACAAACATTAAATATATACCAGGAACGTGCACGGTAAGCTGTCCAATATACAAAAACAGTTAGAAACAGAAATACAAATAGCTAGAGCTTCATTTAAGGAGGTTATTAATAGAATATTCAAGAGGTTGCTAGTACAATTGCAGTAAATCAACCATTCAAATCATTATGAAGCTGTGTGTAGTCTGTGGTCAGTCAAACAAACGGGCTTCCACATGCATAAATTGTCATTTTTGTGGAAATTGGTGTCACGCCCCTTGTGTAGATATCCAAGAACTAGCTACAAGCAGTATTAAAACAGGGAAGTGTTTTTGGGTATGCCCAAATGAGATAAATCTGTGGACTAAAATCAAAAGAGGTCAACATCAAAGCTGCTTTCATAGAAAACCTGGAAGCTTTCTATAACAGATGGGAAGATAAAAAGTCTGGGCTGAATGGTACTGCCCTTGATACTGGCCATGTAGTCAGAAACTGTAAGGCTGGAGATGATGTCCTGGTAGTCAGTAAATGTGGGGCTGATAGTGCTGTCCTGGGAGACAGTAATGGTGAAGCTGGAGGTGCTGTCCTGGGAGACAGTAATGGTGAAGCTGGAGGTGCTGTCCTGGGAGACAGTAATTGTGAAGCTGGAGATGCTGTCCTGGGAGACAGTAATGGTGAAGCTGGAGATGCTGTCCTGGGAGACAGTAATGGTGAAGCTGGAGATTTTGTCCAGGTAGTCGGGAATTATACGCAGGAAGGAATACATATAAATGACCTCATAGGGGACAGGAGCCATAGTAGGGAAACAAGTGTAGTCAAAGATAAGATAAAACCAATATTGCAAACTAGAAATACCGCAGGAAATAGCAATCAAGAGGACTCCACTAGCAATAGTGAGGATATATTACCAAAAACAACTGGTGGGAGCTCCATTGTTGGTGCTAGGGAGGATAGAAGTAAGACAGGGAAACATGCACCAACAGGGAATACAGTCACAGAAACCCAAGGCAAACGGAAACCAAGCCTGTGCACATACTATGCACTCGGTATCTGCTGGCATGGGAAATCTGGAAAAACAGATGGGACGTGCAACTATGACCACCCTAGAAAATGCCATGCCCATATGACAACAGGAAAATGCAAACTCCCTTCCTGTAAGCTTTTTCACCCTGAACTTTGTACCTCTTCAGTACAGGAAAGACTGTGCTATAACTTAAATTGCCAGGCATACCATCTAAAGGGGACAAAAAGATACAAAACATCCAGGCCATGGGAAAACCTGGGTAGCCACAGCCACTCAAGAGGGAGAGGTTTTTTAGTGCCAGGAAGGAAAAAAAACTGGCAGGAAATGGCAGAAATCGTACACCAAATCCAGTCATTCCTGGAGTGGAACCACAGTCGATGGCCTCCACTCCAAACCAACAGATACAGATACTAATGCCGGAAAAAAAATCCCCCCCCAGTACCAACAATACCACCAGTCCGATAACATTCTTCTTGGCAAATATACAGGGTCTAAAGCCAGCAACAAACAACAAAATACCTTTCATCCGTGGACTGCTTGCAGAGGCAAAGGCAATGTTCGCAGCTTTCACTGAGACCCACATAAAGGATCACTTGGACAACGAAATATGGATCCCAGGTTACAACCTATACAGATGTGACAGAGTGAACAGGCAAAAGGTGGGGGGGGGGGTTGGCCTGTACATTGCAGAGTCACTTGTTTGCACAGAACTGCTAAATGCCTCAAATGATGTAGTGGAAGTTTTAGCAGTAAAGGTCGAGAACCAAAACCTAGTCATTGTGGTAGTCTACAAGCCTCCGGATGCAACATCCCAGCAATTCCAGGAACAGCTGTTAAAAATTGACCACTGTCTGGAAAATCTTCCAGCTCCTGCACCCAACATCTTGCTCCTGGGGGATTTCAACTTAAGGCACCTAAAATGGAGGAATATAGCAAATAATATTGTTGCAGTAATAACACCAGGAGGCAGCTCTGATGAAAACTCACACTCACGCGAGCTTTTAAATCTCTGCACAAAATTCAATTTAAACCAGCAAATAATAGAGCCTACTAGACTGGAGAATACACTAGACCTCATCTTCACTAACAATGATGATCTGATAAGAAATGTCACCATATCAAAAACAATATACTCAGATCACAACATAATTGAGGTTCAGTCATGTATGCGCGGAGCCCCAGACCGACATAATGAGATTAGTCACGAGGGAGCATTCACCAAATTCAACTTCAATAACAAAAACATAAAGTGGGACCAAGTAAACCAAGTCCTAACCGATATAAGCTGGGAAGATATACTAAGCAACACAGACCCCAACTTATGCCTAGAACAGATTAACTCGGTGGCACTCGATGTATGCACAAGGCTTATTCCTCTAAGAAAAAGGAGGAGTAGATGTAAAATAGAAAGAGACAGGCGCTTCCTTTACAGGCGACGGAAAAGAATAACAGAGCGGCTAAAAGAGGTCAATATATCTGAAATGCGTAGGGAGACACTGGTCAGAGAAATAGCAAGCATCGAACTTAAGCTAAAAGAATCCTTTAGGAGTCAGGAATCGCGGGAAGAACTAAAAGCCATAAATGAAATCGAAAGAAACCCAAAGTATTTCTTCTCCTATGCCAAATCAAAATCGAGAACAACGTCCAGTATTGGGCCCCTACTTAAACAAGATGGGTCCTACACAGATGACAGCAAGGAAATGAGTGAGCTACTCAAGTCCCAATATGACTCAGTTTTTAGCAAGCCGCTAACCAGACTGAGAGTCGAAGATCAAAATGAATTTTTTATGAGAGAGCCACAAAATTTGATTAACACAAGCCTATCCGATGTTATCCTGACGCCAAATGACTTCGAACAGGCGATAAATGACATGCCCATGCACTCTGCCCCAGGGCCAGACTCATGGAACTCTGTGTTCATCAAGAACTGCAAGAAGCCCCTATCACGAGCCTTTTCCATCCTATGGAGAGGGAGCATGGACACGGGGGTCGTCCCACAGTTGCTAAAAACAACAGACATAGCCCCACTCCACAAAGGGGGCAGTAAAGCAACAGCAAAGAACTACAGACCATATCATAAAACATCCCATATCATAAAAATCTTTGAAAGGGTCCTAAGAAGCAAGATCACCACAGATCTAGAAACCCATCAGTTACACAACCCAGGGCAACATGGGTTTAGAACAGGTCGCTCCTGTCTGTCTCTACGACAAGGTCCTAAATGCACTAGAAGACAAAAAGAATGCAGATGTAATATATACAGACTTTGCAAAAGCCTTCGACAAGTGTGACCATGGCGTAATAGCGCACAAAATGCGTGCTAAAGGAATAACAGGAAAAGTCGGTCGATGGATCTATAATTTCCTCACTAACAGAACACAGAGAGTAGTCGTCAACAGAGTAAAGTCCGAGGCAGCTACGGTGAAAAGCTCTGTTCCACAAGGCACAGTACTCGCTCCCATCTTGTTCCTCATCCTCATATCCGACATAGACAAGGATGTCAGCCACAGCACCGTGTCTTCCTTTGCAGATGACACCCGAATCTGCATGACAGTGTCTTCCATTGCAGACACTGCAAAGCTCCAGGCGGACATCAACCAAATCTTTCAGTGGGCTGCAGAAAACAATATGAAGTTCAACGATGAGAAATTTCAATTACTCAGATATGGTAAACATGAGGAAATTAAATCTTCATCAGAGTACAAAAGAAATTCTGGCCACAAAATAGAGCGAAACACCAACATCAAAGACCTGGGAGTGATCATGTCGGAGGATCTCACCTTCAAGGACCATAACATTGTATCAATCGCATCTGCTAGAAAAATGACAGGATGGATAATGAGAACCTTCAAAACTAGGGAGGCCAAGCCCATGATGACACTCTTCAGGTCACTTGTTCTATCTAGGCTGGAATATTGCTGCACACTAACAGCACCTTTCAAGGCAGGTGAAATTGCCGACCTAGAAAATGTACAGAGAACTTTCACGGCGCGCATAACGGAGATAAAACACCTCAATTATTGGGAGCGCTTGAGGTTCCTAAACCTGTATTCCCTGGAACGCAGGAGGGAGAGATACATGATTATATACACCTGGAAAATCCTAGAGGGACTAGTACTGAACTTGCACACGAAAATCACTCACTACGAAAGCAAAAAACTTGGCAGACGATGCACCATCCCCCCAATGAAAAGCAGGGGTGTCACTAGCACGTTAAGAGACCATACAATAAGTGTCAGGGGCCCAAGACTGTTCAACTGCCTCCCAGCACACATAAGGGGGATTACCAACAGACCCCTGGCAGTCTTCAAGCTGGCACTGGACAAGCACCTAAAGTCAGTTCCTGATCAGCCGGGCTGTGGCTCGTACGTTGGTTTGCGTGCAGCCAGCAGCAACAGCCTGGTTGATCAGGCTCTGATCCACCAGGAGGCCTGGTCACAGACCGGGCCGCGGGGGCGTTGACCCCCGGAACTCTCTCCAGGTAAACTCCAGGTAAAGACCCTCAAAGAGTAGGCCTGTTCTGACACCAGACGAGCCTGGCAAATGACCAGTCTCCGGGAGTAGACAAACTTTCTGAACATATCAGAGGTACATCAAAGGTAAAGTGTCACGGGGGCAATGACCCCCCTCCCCCCCCTAAACCCTTACAGGTAGATTTTTAGATCTTTTGTTGGAATATTCAAAAAATTACCTCCATTATGGGCACAAATCTACAAATTTATCTACCTAGGCTAGATAATTATTATAATCAAAACAGAGCGCTAAACCACCAGGGTCATACAGCACTGCTCCCTAGGCTACAGTCTCTACGACCCGCTACAACTGTATTGTTTACTGATTTTACTGCATTGTGATGCAGTTTAAAATTATAAGTACATTTGGTTTAGAAAGACACGTAAGCAAACACTATGACGGTGCCTAGTGCCTAGAAGCCTCACTAATCACCGTCACCGACACTATAGAACGCAACACTGGAAACTACAAAATTTCAAAAACATTGGCATACATGATACTTAAGCAGCACCAACCCAACAACACAGGAGTCACATGATTTCAACGTCTACCCGTCCTCATCCCAACATGACATTTATCAGGTCACCATGCGTCACTCACACCTCACTCTCCGCCTATATATATAATGTCTTTCTACCTCTGTATGTTAGAAGTGATCAAGGTCCCAGGACCGAAACGTTTTCTAATAAATATTTTATAGTGTTTGCTTACGTGTCTTTCTAATCCAACTTGTCGGTATTTATTACCAAGGTTTATACCATAAATACATTTACATTAACAAGTTTGCAGTTCTGAAAGTTCTTACGGCAGCTGCTTCAATGCGTAATTCTTTTTTTTTTTTGTTAGTAAAAAGGTAAATCTAGAACGGTGTATAAAATTACAGGCAATACCATCAGAACTGCAAGCAGCATCCGGTCCAGCCAGCCCTCTCCTCCCTCTCTTACCTCCCACACTCATCTTCCTCTGTCTCTCCCTCCCTCCTCCATCCATCTTCTCCCCCTTCCCTTAACCGCAAGATTCCCCCCCCCCTCACGAGGCTGGGTAAGCGCGGAACAACAAACAAAAGACTATCTTGTTACACCTTCGATACGGCGTTAAGGTTTCGGCAAGCGAGGAACACTCTTTTGTGGTGGTGGTGGTTGGTAGTAGTGGTGGTGGTGGTGAGTGCTGGGGGGGTGAGTGGTGGTGGGGTGGTGAGTGGTAAGTGCTGTTGGTGGTGATGGTAAGTGGTGGTGGTGAGTGGTGGGGGTGATGAGTGATGGTGGTGGTGGTTACCTGGAGGTTATTCCGGGGATCAACGCCCCCACGGCCCGGTCCATGACCAGGCCTCCCGATGGATCGGAACCTGATCAACTAGGCTGTTACTGCTGGCCGCACGCAGTCCAACGTACGAGCCACAGCCCAGCTGATCCGACACTGACTTTAGGTATCTGTCCAGCTCTCTCTTGAAGGCAGCGAGGGGTTTATTGGTAATTCCCCTAATGTTTGATGGGAGGCTGTTGAACAGTCTTGGGCCCCGGACACTTATGTTGTACCAATGGCGCCCCTACTTTTAATTGGGGGCATTTTGCATCGCCTGCCCAGTCTTTTACTTTAGTAGGGAGTGATTTCTGTGTGCAGATTTGGGACCATTCCTTCCAGGATTTTCCAAGTGTAGATTATGATATATCTCTCCCTCCTGCGTTCCAACGAGTACAAGTCAAGTGCTTCCAAGCGTTCCCAGTAGTTAAGGTGCTTGACAGAACTTATACGTGCAGTAAAGGATCTCTGTACACTCTCTAGATCTGCGATTTCACCTGCTTTGAATGGAGATGTTAATGTACAGCAGTATTCCAGCCTAGAGAGAACAAGTGATTTGAAAAGGATCATCATTGGCTTGGCATCTCTCGTTCTGAACGTTCTCATTATCCATCCTATCATTTTCTTTGCACGTGCGATCGTGGCATTGTTGTGATCCTTGAAAGTGAGATCCTCAGATCCCTTACATTATTTTTCCGCTCTATTGTATGGCCGGAGTCAGTAGTATGCTCTGTTCTAGTTATTATCTCCTCCAGTTTTCCATAACGGAGTAGTTGGAATTTGTCCTCATTGAACATCATATTGTTTACCGTTGCCCAGTGGAAAACTTTGTTTATATCTTCTTGTAGGTTAACCGCGTCCTCAGCAGATGACAGCCTCATGCAGGTCCTAGTATCATCCGCAAAGGATGATACGGTGCTGTGATGTATATCTCTGCCTATGTCTGATATGAGGATGAGGAATAAGATGGGGGCGAGTACTGTGCCTTGTGGAACAGAGCTCTTCACTATGGCAGCCTCCGATTTAACTCTGTTGACCACTACTCTTTGTATTCGATTTGTTAGGAAGTTGAAGATCCATCTTCCCACTTTCCCAGTTATTCCTTTAGCACGTATTTTATGGGCTATTACGCCAAGATCGCATTTGTCAAATGCTTTTGCAGTCTGTGTATATTACATCTGCATTCTGATTTTCTTCCAGTGCATCCAAGGCCATATCATAGTGATCCAGTAGTTGTGAGAGGCAGGAGCGACGTGCCCTGAACCCATGTTGCCCTGGATTGTGCAGATTTTGGGAATCCGGGTGATTTGCATCCTGCTTCTTAGCACTCTTTCAAAGATTTTTATGATGTGGGACGTCAGAGCTATTGGTCTATAGTTCTTAGCTAATGCTTTGCTGCCACCTTTATGGAGTGGTGCTATATCCGTTGTTTTAAGTGACTGTGGAATTTCACCCATGTCCAAGCTCCTCCTCCATAGTGTACTTAGGGCATGCGAGATGGGTTTCTTGTAGTTCTTAATGAAAACAGAGCTCCACGAGTCTGGGCCCGGGGCTGAGTGCATGGGCATGTTGTCAATGGCTTTTTCGAAATCTATCGGAGTTAGGGTAATGTCGGAAATCTGGCATACATTTATGGAGTTTTGAGGCTCATTTATGAAGAAATCATTTGGGTCGTCGATCCTCAGACTGATTAGTGGTTCACTAAACACAGAATCGTACTGGGATTTCAATATTTCACTCATTTCCTTGTTGTCATCTGTGTAGGTCCCATCCTGTCTGAGTAAGGGCCCGATACTAGATGTGGTATTTGCCTTGTTTTTGGTATATGAAAAGAAATATTTTGAATTTCTTTCAATTTCACTAATAGCTTTAAGCTCCTCCTGTCTGTCCTGGTTCCTGTAAGAGTCATTTAACTTAAGTTCGATAGTTTCCACTTCCCTGGTCAGCACGTCCTTTCGTGTATCAGATATTCTAGCACTCCTGAGGAGCTCAGTGACTCTTCGTCGTCTTCTGTAAAGGGAGCGTCTTTCTCTCTCCAGTTTGTTAAATTAGACACATGTGCAACTCTTGGGTATTTTTATTGAGGAAACGTTTCACCACACAGTGGCTTCATCAGTCCATACATAGGAGAAACTTGAGGAACAGGAGAATGAGGTAATCAGTCCCTCAACCTTGAGTCGATGTGGTCAGTCCATCAATCTTGAATAGAATACGGCATATGAGCGGAGAAGCAGCTTATAAACCGTAGGCAGGAGAGGTGCAGCAGTCGTAGGTGGTGTCACATTTGTTCAATGTTTATAAGCTGCTTCTCCGCTCATATGCCGTATTCTATTCAAGACTGATGGACTGACCACATCGACTCAAGGTTGAGGGACTGATTACCTCATTCTCCTCCTGTTCTTCAAGTTTCTCCTATGTGTGGACTGATGAAGCCACTGTGTGGCGAAACGTTTCCTCAATAAAGATACCCAAGAGTTGCACATGTGTCTAATTTAACAACATGTCGGTTCTTTGAACCATTCATCTACAACTCTCTCCAGTTTACTCCTGCTCTTCTTCTTTCTTAGGGGAATATGCCTAGAACATGCTTCAGCTGCCAGGAAGTTGATCCTTTCAAGGCACTGGTTTGGATCCATGTCATTTAAGATATCTTCCCAACATGTTTCGTTTAGGACATGGTTTACTGGTCCCAGTTGATGTTCTTGTTGTTGAAATTGTATTTTGTGAAGACACCTTCACAGGTACATGCATTCTGCTGTTCAGGACCCCCATGCATGTACGTCTGGACTTCGATTAGGTTGTGATCGGAATTAGTTATTTTTGATATTCTTATGTCTCTTATCAGGTCCTCATTATTTGTGAAGATAAGGTCAAGTGTGTTTTCTAGTCTTGTTGGCTCCACTATCTGCTGGCTTAAGGTGTGTTTTTCGCAGAGACTTAGTAGCTCATGTGTGTGTGACCTTTCATCTGCGCTACCTCCGGGGATTGTTTCAGGTATAACATTATTTGCTACATTCTTCCATTTTGTATGCCTTAGGTTGAATTCACCAAGCAGTAAGATGTTTGGGGATGGAGCTGGAAGGTTTTCTAGAGAGTAATCAATTTTCAGCAGCTGTTCCTTGAACTGTTGTGGTGGGGGTGGTGGTGGTGGTTGGTAGTGGTGGTGGAGGTGAGTGGGGATGGGGGTGGTGAGTGGAGGTGGTAAGTGGTGTTGGTGAGTGGTGGTGGAGGTGAATGGGGGTGGTGGTGGTGGTGGTGGTAGTGGTGGTGGTGATATTGGAGGTGGTGATAGTGGTTGTGGTGGTGGTAGTGGTGGCAGTGGTATTGGTAGTGGTGGTGATAATGGTGGGGGTGGTAGTGGTGGTGGTGGTAGTAGTGGTAGTGATAGTGGTGGTGGTAATGGTGGTGGTAGTGGTGGTGGTAGTGGTGGTGGTAGTAGTGGTGGTAGTGGTGATGGTAGTGGTAGTGGTGATAGTAGTGGTAAGGTGGTGGTGGTAATGGTGGTAATGGTGGTGGGTGTACCCAGTTGGAAAGTCTGGAGTCACTACCAGCCATGCAGGACAACCCAGACATATACTCCCTAAATCTGACTTTTTGTTTTCTATGATAGACGTAAAGTGTTAAGAACCAGGTTGCTGGAGCACAACGCAACACGTGAACAAGAGTCTGGAGTTTTACCTGGAGTTTACCTGGAGAGAGTTCCGGGGGTCAACGCCCCCGCGGCCCGGTCTGAGACCAGGCCGCCGCAATATTATCCACAAATAACAGGGAAACAGTAAATGTTTGAAATACTCGTATAAATATTCAGATTTGCAGCTCTTTGTATTTTGTTATGGAATTAATAACTATTTAGGTCACATTTTAATTTATTATATATTAAGTTTGAGTGACATTTCGATTTTGAAAATTCAATAAGTTAGGTAAAGTTCGTCAGGAAACAGGACAAGTGATGACCCACAGCTGGAGCTTTTGGTCATCTGACCGAAGCCTTCCGCTGGCTTACCCCTTCACCCCTTTAAAAATTATGGTTATGATTATAATCATTAGGAATTATATTAGTAATTTTTAGAACTATTAATAATTTATTAAAAAAAAATACACTCCTGAAATTATATAATTTCATATTATCTTTTCAACTTTCATATTTTTTTCGATAAAGAATTTATTATTGCGATTATTTCATTCTTTACTCAACTTTCCTAATCTCATTTTATTGAGGCTGGAGCTGACATATTATTGGCAGCGACTTGAGTCGCATCTCAAACATCTGGTGGAATGAACACCTGTGAAACACCTGGGACATTTTTATCAAAAGTTTCGCCCATTGTTAACTCCATCAGTCAAACAGAAACGTGCTGAGTGTTTCATGTTTGTCCTTATGTCTCAATTTGTGATGAATGGTTTGAAAAACCGACAAGTTGAAGATTGAGACACTTATGCAGCATATGGGAATCTTTATTCAGGAAAGTTTCGAAACGTTTCGCCAATACAAAGAGGAAGGCGTAAGGAGAGGAGGAGTGGCTTCATCAGTCCATCAATCTTGTAGATTGATGGACTGAACACATCGACTCCAGGTTGAGGGACTGATTACCTCATACTCCTGCTCTCCTTACGCCTTCCTCTTTGTATTGGACTGATGAAGCCACTGTTTGGCGAAACGTTTCTTGAATAAAGATTCCCATATGCTGCATAAGTGTCTCAATCTTCAACATGTCTCAATTTGTAACCTGTGAAAGACAGGTTGACTCTCGCGGGAGTAGACAGTGAACAAGTCTATTTGCACCTGATTTCCACCGTTCGCATATCAGTAAATAGGCACCTGGGTATTACATTCTGTTAGTGTAGATCGCATACTGGGATCAAAGGGTAAAGCTCTCGCTTCACACACGGAGGGCCCGGGTTCGATTCCCGGCGGGGTGGAAACATTTCAACGTATTTCCTTACACCTGTTGTCCTGATCACCTAGCAGCAAATAGGTACCTGGGTGTTAGTCGACTGGTGTGGGTCGCATCCTGGGGGACAAGATCGAGAACCACAATGGATTATCCTGGGTGGCTAACCCTCCAGGGTTAAAAATCCGAAGAAAATCTTATCTTATCTTATCTTATCTAACGGTGTGGCAGCAGGAAATGATAATGTCGAAAATATTCTAGAGCAGAAGAATACTTTCTTTACCTTTGATATATCTCTGAAGGCTTTCGAGAAGTTTTCCCACTGTCGCAGCCCGGCCCTGGGCCAGGCTTGTCTGGTGCTTCCTTGATCAACCAAGCTGTTGCTGCTGGTGGCCCGCTGGCCCACATATCCATCACATCCTTGATGAACAGGTACTTGCTGAAGGCACAGGTCCAGTTTCCTCCTGGAAGCTTCTGTGTTTCTTCCGGCAGTGTTTACGGAACAAGATTTTGTAAGAGGAAAAAAAAATCGAGTTACTTTGCCTCAGTGAAATAATTTTTTTCTCCAAAGAGAATTTTCTTCCAGGGAACCAGTGAGGTGCACTGGTTCCGTGTCGTCTTGTCGAGCAGTGACACAGTGGCACTGCTGTTTTGATTCTTTGACAGCAACACATGTTCATGAGGTCGGGCCAGGAGCTGAAATGCGACTTCCACAAGCACATTAAATCGTATGTGTTAATATTAGAGCCATCTTCCCACCCACACATATACACTAGACTACCTAGCCATCAACCATAGTTAAGAACACATTTAGTCTGAGATACAACAGCAGCAGCAGTGTGCATGGTGACGGCGCGACGTGTGCTGATACAAGTACTGATCAATCGTGGGAACACCACTGACACTGCATACTGAACCACGTTTGCAACTTAACACTGCAATTAAAACGTTTCCACACCACGCATATAGAAAGCGTGAATTTTAACGTTCATTTTCACTGAGCATCCCCTCTGCCAGACGTATCGTGCCTTTTTTTTTTAACGTGTAAAAGGTAATAATCGCTTGTAATGATTCAAGTTGTTTTTTCGGGGACTAACAGACGATAAGACCGGTTTGATCGCTGTAAGTTACTGGCTGTACAAACGTAGATGAATCGTACCAGCGGACGGTTCTTTGGCCTCTCACCAGAGACCGGCCATCAGGTTCAGGCTTAGAAGAACTCTTTAAAATATATTTTTATATAACCTATTCTAACCTAACCTAAGAGTGATGATGCTCCAGCAGATGTGCCACACCGAATATTCTACATGAAACATCTTTGGAACTGCTGAAACACAAGTCACAAGTAACGTCGGAGGTGCTGTATGTGAAGCGCAAAACCCATGTGAGTCATTCAGCGCAAGAAGTAAAGAAACTGTAAACCAACGTCTTCAGTGACCCCAGAGAAAAGTTAGACGCCACTGGAGTGAGACTGGGGCTTCTCCCTGGCCACTCCACAGAACCTCGACGTTCTTTCAGTGATTCCATCGTTCCAGGATTACTGGACAGCCCGTATAGTAATATTTTTAACTGGTTCTCTGACGCGGAGCAAGATTGTTTTCATGATCTGCATAACATATTCATGTTTTGTGGAGAAATTTTCTCCAGGAGGGGGGTATCAGCCCCCTTCAGCCCCTTTCAGCCCCTTTCAGCCCCTTTCAGCCCTGAGGGGCCCAGCCCTCTCAGAAGGGGCAAACATCTTGTTTACTGCTACAGCAAGTAATTGATCCCAGATGCAGTACCAGTATGTGGCGTGGTCAAGCGACTGCCGCTCCTTGGAAGAATCCAGTGTTGCAAAGTGTAGTTTAATAAAAGACAGTTCATCTCTTACCTTAGCAGGACAATTAAAGAAAATCCTGCTCCCACTGTATTATCATGGTAAAGATAGTGTACATTGTTGTCTATGCTTAAGACAGCAAGAATCAAGCATTCTGCTTTGCTTCATGGAGGAAGTTTGGTAAGGAAGCAAAAAGTACTAGGTCAGCTTTTCCTTTATGTTCTAGGGGCATTGCAGCGGCGTAGGATGCTGTGAGGTCAGATTACTTTTCACCCTACTGGGAGTCACACTGATGCCAGGATAACCAACAAAGAACACTGATCCGTGCGTTGGTGTGAACAAAGTGTCTCACAAAACACGATAAACACTTACAGAGAGTGTGATCAGCTTCTTTAGTGATATGGTGTGAACAATTATTGATGAACAGTGTACCAACGAGTGTTGCGATCAAACAGAGTGTAGTGTGACATTCTTAAAAGAACACTATTCTTCAATCAACTCACCAGATATCCGGGCGTAACTACGGGTCAGATACATATACCCAGGTAAGTGTTCTAACTTGTGATGTACTACTATTGACTGTGCAGTTGAGTATAAGTTACGAGTTAGTCACTTACCATAAACCCTGGTGATAAGTGGACCTTAGAGTCCACACAAGTAAGTGTCGTCAGCCATCAGTGTGTGATATATGCTGATATAACACCCCCTAGGGGTAAATTATTATTAATGTTGAGAATTGACTTCAACAGCTTCTCAAGACCTCGCCTGCAGGGGCAGCTGTGCAGGAGATGAGCTGTCTTATCAGCTAAGTACTCCATATATTTAATCTTTAACCTTAGCTGGTAAACCATTTCTCAACATGTTTTGTATATAATGTTTATAATATATAATACAGTTTTTACTTTCCAGATCTATGATGATTAAAAAAAGTAAGGTAAACTGCTCAATTTACTAGTTTTTGAAGTCTGTTTACATCAGATTACACATACACACACACACACGCTGCTAAGCGAGCTAGTTACGTCAAAGGCGATGGGGCCAGATGACACCTCTCCATGGGTCCTGAGAGAGGGAGCAGAAGCACTTTGTGTACCACTAAAAACAATCAACACATTTATCGAAACACGGTGACTACCTGAGGTATGGAAGACAACAAATGTAGTCCCAATTTTTAAAAAAGGAGACAGACAAGAAGCTTTAAACTACAGACCAGTGTCACTAAAATGTATAGTATGCAAAGTCATGGAGAAAATTATCAGGAAAAGAGTGGTAGAGCACCTAGAAAGGAATGAGTTTATCAGCGACAGCCAGCACGGTTTCAGGGACGGGAAATCCTGTGTCACAAACCTACTGGAGTTCTATGACAGGGTGATGGCAGTAAGACAAGAGAGAGAGAGGTGGCTAGATTACGTTTTCTTGGATTGTAAGAAGGCGTTTGACACACTTCCACACAAGAGATTAGTGCAAAAGCTGGAGGACCAGGCAGGGATAACAGGGAAGGCACTACAATGGATCAGAGAATACCTGTCAGGAAGACAACAGCGAGTCATGGTACGTGGCGAGGTGTCAGAGTGGGCGCCTGTAACGAGCGGGGTGTCACAGGGGATCTGTCCTAGGACTGGTACTGTTCCTGGTATTTGTGAACGACTTGGCGGAAGGAACAGACTCAGAAGTGTCTCTGTTTGTGGATGATGTGAAGTTGATGAGAAGAATTCAATTGGATGAGGACCAGGCAGAACTACAGAGGGATCTAGACAGGCTGCAGGCCTGGTCCACAACTGGCTCCTGGCGTTCAACCCCACCAAGTGCAAAGTCATGAAGATTGGGGAAGGGCAAAGAAGACCACAGACAGAGTACTATCTAGGGGGCCAGAGACTACAAACCTCATTCAAGGAAAAGGATCTTGGTGTGAGTATAACACCGGGAACATCTCCTGAGGTGCACATCAACCAGATAACTGCTGCAGCATATGGGCACCTGGCAAACCTAAGAACAGCATTTCGACATCTAAATAAGGAGTCATTCAGGACCCTGTACACTGTGTACGTTTGGCCCATATTGGAGTATGCAGCGCCAGTTTGGAGCCCTCACCTAGCCATGCATGTGAGAAAACTAGAGAAAGTGCAAAGGTTTGCAGCAAAACTAGTCCTGGAACTAAGGGGTATGTCCTACGAGGAAAGGTTAAGGGAAAGCAACTTTACGACACTGGAAGACAGGAGAGTTAGGGGGGATATAATAACGACATATAAAATACTAAGAGGAATTGACAAGGTAGACAGAGACAGGATGTTCCAAAGATGGGACACAGCAACAAGGGGTCACAGTTGGAAGTTGAAGACTCAGATGAACCACAGGGATGTTAGGAAATATTCCTTTTGTCACAGAGTTGTCAGAAAGTGGAAAAGTCTGGGTAGTGACGTAGTGGAGGCAGGATCCATACATTCCCGCTCATTGAGCGGGAAGAGTGACCAAGTAACGGTCAGTAAAGAGGCGGGTCCAGGAGCTGTGACTCGATCCTTTCAACCACAACTAGGTGAGTACACTACAGTAAACCGGAATGGTAAGGTACACCAACAGGTGATGAACACACTATACACAACCGGGGCTGCTAAGTGAACTAGATATCTCAAAGGAGGTGGGACCAGACAATATCTCCATGGGTCCTGAGAGAGGGAGCAGAGGTATTGTGTGTACCACTAACAAAACAATCTTCAACACATCTATCGAAACAGGGCAACTACTTGAGGTGTGGAAGACAGCAAATGTAGTCCCTATCTTTAAGAAAGGAGACAGGCAGGTAGCATTAAACTACAGACCAGTGACACCGACGCCTGTACTATGTAAAGTCATGGAGAAGCTTATCAGGAAGAAACTGGTGGAGCACCTAGCAAAGACTGAGCTTATACACAACAACCAGCACGGTTTCAGGGAAGGGAAATCTTGTCACAAACCTACTGGAGTCTTAGGACAGGGTAAGAGAAGTAAGACAGGGGAGAGAGGGGTGGGTCGACTGTATTTTCTTGGACCATAAGAAGGCTTTCGACACAGTTCCGCACAAGAGATTAATGCAAAAGCTAGAGGGTCAGACAGGAATAACAGAAAAGGCATTGCAATGAATCAGAGACTACCTGTCAGGAAGGAAACAACGAGTGATGATACATGACGAGGTGTCAGAATGGACGCCTGTGACGAGTGGGGTACCACAAAGCTCAGTCCTAGGGTCGGTGCTGTTTCTGGTATAAGTGAATGACATAACGGAAGGGATAGAATCAGAAGTGTCCCTGTTTGCATATGATGTGAAACCAATGAGGAAAATTTAATTGGATGAGAATCAGCCAGGACTACAAAGAGATCTGGACAGGCTACAAGCCTGGTCCAGCAACTGGCTCCTGGAGTTTAACCCCACCAAGTGGAAAGTCATGAAGATTGGGGATGGGCAAAGAAGACTGCAGACAGAGTACAGGCTAAGCGGCCAAAAGCTGCAAACCTCACTGAAGGAAAAGGATCTTTGGGTGAGTATAATACTGAGCTTATCTCCTGATGTGTACATCAGCCAAATAACTGCTGCAGCATATGGGCGCCTGGTAAAGCTAAGAATAGCGTTCCAAAACCTCAGCAAGGAATCATTCAAGAATCTATACACAGTATATGTCTAGCCCATATTGGAGTACACAGTACCAGTTTGGAACCCACACCTGATCATGCACGTCAGAAAATTAGAGAAAGTTCAAACAAGACTAGTCCTAGAGCTTAGGGGCATGTTTGTCGTAGGGGTTCTCAAGGAGATATGAGGGTTGAAGGTAAACACCTTGTTGGATGGTAACACTATATATTGTCAAACTGTGGATGAGAGGTGGGAGCCCAGGCCTACCGTGTTCTGCCTGCTTCTATGTCTATCCGTCGAGTGAGGAAGAGGCAGCTCGTCACTCACTCACGCTGCATCCCGTGACGTCATACAGTCACAGGCCTAAGGGATCTTCTATATAAACACATGGATGGTACTATGATACTCAGCTAATCTACTTAACACATATAAGGGGATCAGCAACTATGCTGACATGTTCTACTAGGAGAGGTTACGGGAAATCGACCTGAAAACACTGGAGGACAGGAGGGATAGGGAGAACATGATAACGACATATAAAATACTAGAAGGAATTGACTAGGTGGATACGGACAGGGTGTTTCAGAGATGGGACACAGCAACAAGGGGTCACAATTGGAAGTTGAAGATTCAGATGAGTCACAGGGATGATAGGAAGTATTTCTTCAGTCATAGAGTTGTCAGGAAGTGGAATAGTCTAGGCAGTGATGAGTGATGGCCCAGACTCTTGGAACTCTGGGTTAACTGCAAGAAACCCCTTTCACGTGCCTGAAGTATGCTATGGAAAGAGAAGCATAGACATGGGTAAAATTCCACAGTCACTAGAAACAACGGATATAGCCCCACTCCATGAGGGTGGCAGCAAAGCATTAGCTAAGAACTATAGACCAATAGTTCTAACATCCCACATCATAAAATTTTTTGAGAGAGTACTAAGAAGCAGGATCGCAAACCACTTGGATTCCCAAAACTGCACAATCCAGGCAACATGGGTTCAGGGCAGGTCGCTCCTGCCTCTCACAACTACTGGATCACTATGATATGGTCTTGGATGCACTGGAAGAAAAACAGAATGCAGATATAATATACACAGACTTTGCAAAAGCCTTTGACAAATGCGATCATGGTGTAATAGCACACAAAATGCGTGCCAAAGGAATAACTGGCAAAGTGGGGAGATGGATCTTCAACTTTCTAACCAATCGAACACAAAGAGTAATGATAAAAAGAGTTAAATCGGAATCTGCCATAGTGAAAAGCTTTGTTCCACAAGGCACATTACTCGCCCCCATCCTGTTCCTCATCATCATATCAGACATAGACAGAGATGTAATCCACAGCACCGTGTCATTCTTTGCAGACGATACTAAGATCTGCCTGAGACTGTTATCTACTGAGGACACTGTAAACTTCCAAGAAGATATAAACCAAGTTTTCCAATGAGGACAAATTCCAACTACTCCGTTATGGAAAACTGGAAGAGATAATAACTAGAACTGAGTATGCTATAAACTCTAATTATACAATAGAGCAGAGGGGTAATGTGAAGAACCTGGGAGTAGTAATGTCTGATGATCTCACTTTCAGAGATCACAATAGTGCCACTATCACATCTGCGAAGAAAATGTTAGGATGGATAATGGGAACGTTCAAAACAAATGCCAAACCGATAGTGATCCCTTTTAAACCATTTGTTCTCTCTCTCTAGGCTGTAATATTGCTCTACATTAACATCTCCATTCAAAGCAGGTGAAACTGCAGAACTAGATAATATACAAAGAATCTTTACTACACATATAATTTCCTTCAAATACCTCAACTACTGGGAATGCCTGGAAGCACTGGACTTGTTCCTGCTGGAACGCAGGTGAGAGAGATACATCACAATCTACACATGGAAAATCCTAGAAGGAATGGTCCGTAATCTGCACACGGAAATCACTCCCTACAAAAGTAAAAAACTGGGCAGGCGATGCAAAATACCCACTGTGAAAAGTAGAGGCGCCATTGGTATACTAAGAGAAAACACATCAAGTGCCCGGGGTCCAAGACTGTTCAACAGCCTCACACCAGGCATAAGGGGAATTACCAATAGGCCCCTGGCTGCCTTCAAGAGGGAGCTGGACAGATATTTAAAGTCGGTGTCGGATCAGCCGGGCTGTGGTTCGTATGTTGAACTACGTGCGGCCAGCAGCAACAGCCTGGATAATCAGGCCCTGATCTACCGGGAGGCTTGGTCGTGGACTGGGCCGCGGGGGCGTTGATCCCCGGACTACCCTCCTGGTAGACTCCAGGTACTGGAGGCAGGATCCATACATAGCTTTTAGTAGACGTATGATGAAGCTCATGGAACAGGGAGAGAGTGTACCTAGTAGCGACCAGTGAAGAGGCGGGGCCAGGAGCTATGGCTCGACCACTGCAACTACAGGTGAGTATAGTTAGGTCAGTACACACACACACCCATCCACACTACTCACCTATCCACACCTGTCTGCCCACCCACACTCATCAACCCATCCATCCACACCCATCTGCCCACACATCCATAACCATTACCCACCCACACATCTGTTTAGACTCTCATGGGTATAGTATGTCTTGGATTCGTAGCGGCATTGCAGTGCTTTGTAAACACACACACACACTTGCACACACACACACACACACACACACACACACACACACACACACACACACACACACACACACACACACACACACACACACACACACACACACACACACACACACACACCACACACACACACCACACACACACACCTACACACACACACCTACACACACACAACAGGCCTAGTGTCTAATCGACATGTGCCTAGGACAAAATGGTAACTAACTAACTAACACACACACATGGATGGCATGGGCGAAAGGGACTACTTAGTAGGAACAATCCAGTCTGAGGGACATAAGGTGATAATTGCAGTAATGTACAACCCACCACAGAACTGCAGGAGGCCAAGAGAAGAATACGATGAGAGCAACAGAGCAATGATCAACACACTAGCCGAGGTGGCCAGGAGAGCACACATGGGGGGAGCAAAGTTACTAGTTATGGGTGATTTCAATCACAAGGAGATTGACTGGGAAAACCTGGAGCCCCATGGGGGTCCCGAAACATGGAGAGCCAAGATGATGGATGTGGTACTGGAGAACCTCATGCATCAACATGTTAGAGACACAACCAGAGAGAGAGGAGAGGATGAACCAGCAAGGTTGGACCTTGTATTCACCATGAGTAGTTCGGACATCGAGGGTATCATGTATGAAAGGCCCCTGGGAGCTAGTGATCATGTGGTTCTGTGCTTCGACTACATAGTTGAGCTCCAAGTGGAGAGAGTAGCAGAAATAGGCTGGGAAAAACCAAACTACAAAAGGGGGAACTACTCAGGCATGAGGAACTTCCTTCAAGACATTCAGTGGGAGAGGGAACTGACAGGAAAACCAGTACAAGAAATGATGGACTATGTAGCAACAAAATGCAAGGAGGCAGAGGAGAGGTTTGTTCCCAAGGGAAACAGAAATAATGGGAAGAACAGAACGAGTCCTTGGTTCACCTAAAGGTGTAGGGAGGCAAAACCTAGGTGTACTAGAGAATGGAAAAGGTACAGAAGACAGAGAACTCAGGAAAATAAAGAAATCAGCCGAAGAGCCAGAAACGAATATGCACAGATAAGAAGGGAGGCTCAGAGACAATATGAAAATGACATAGCATCAAAAGTAAAGACTGACCCGAAGCTGTTGTACAGCCACATCAGGAGGAAAACAACAGTCAAGGACCAGGTAATCAGACTGAGGAAGGGTGATGGGGAATTCACAAGAAACGACCGAGAGGTATGTCAGGAGCTCAACACAAGATTTAAAGAGGTATTTACAGTGGAAACCAGTAGGACTCCAAGAAACCAGAACAGGGGGGCACACCAGCAAGTGCTGGATGAGGTACATATAACCAAGGAGGAGGTGAAGAAGCTGCTATGCGAACTTGACACCTCAAAGGCGGTGGGACCAGACAACATCTCTCCATGGGTCCTTAAAGAGGGAGCAGAGATATTGTGTGAGCCATTAACAAAGATCTTCAACACATCATTTGAAACTGGGCAACTCCCTGAGGTATGGAAAATGGCAAATGTAGTCCCAATTTTTAAAAAGGGAGACAGACATGAGGCACTAAACTACAGACCTGTATCACTAGCGTGTATAGTATGCAAGGTCATGGAGAAGATCATCAGGAGGAGAGTGGTGGGGCACCTGGAAAGAAACAAGTGTATAATTGACAACCAGCACGGTTTCAGGGAAGGAAAATCCTGTGTCACAAACCTACTAGAGTTTTATGACAAGGTGACAGAAGTAAGACAAGAGAGAGAGGGGTGGATCGACTGCGTATTTTTGGACTGCAAGAAGGCCTTCGACACAGTTCCTCACAAAAGGTTACTGCAAAAGCTAGAGGACCAGGCACACATAACAGGAAAGGCACTGCAATGGATCAGAGAATATCTGACAGGGAGGCAACAACGAGTCATGGTACGTGACGAGGTGTCAGAGTGGGCGCCTGTGACAAGCGGGGTTCCACAGGGGTCAGTCCTAGGACCTGTGCTGTTCTTGGTATACGTGAACGACATAACGGAAGGGATAGACTCAGAAGTGTCCTTGTTTGCAGACGATGTGAAGTTAATGAGAAGAATCGAATCGGACGAGGATCAGGCAGGACTACAAAGAGACCTGGACAGGCTACAAGCCTGGTCCAGCAACTGGCTCCTTGAATTTAACCCTGCCAAATGCAAAGTCATGAAGATTGGGGAAGGGCAAAGAAGACCGCAGACACAATATAGTTTAGATGGCCAAAGACTGCAAACCTCACTCAAGGAAAAAGATCTGGGGGTGAGTATAACACCGAGCATATCTCCTGAGGCGCACATCAATCAGATAACTGCTGCAGCATACGGGCGCCTGGCAAACCTACGGATAGCGTTCCGATACCTCAGTAAGGATTCGTTTAAGACTTTGTACACCATCTACGTCAGGCCCATACTGGAGTATGCAGCACCAGTTTGGAATCCACACCTAGTCAAGCACGTCAAGAAATTAGAGAAAGTGCAAAGGTTTGCAACAAGACTAGTCCCAGAGCTACGGGGATTGTCCTATGAAGAAAGGTTGAGGGAAATCGGCCTGACGACACTGGAGGCCAGGAGGGTCAGGGGAGACATGATAACGACATATAAAATACTGCGCGGAATAGACGAGGTTTACAAAGACGGGATGTTCCAGAGATGGGACACAGACACAAGAGGTCACAATTGGAAGTTGAAGATTCAGATGAATCAAAGGGATGTTAGGAAGTATTTCTTCAGTCATAGAGTAGTCAGGCCATGGAATAGCCTAGAAAGTGATGTGGTGGAGGCAGGAACCATACATAGTTTTAAGGCGAGGTATGATAGAGCTCATGGGGCAGGGAGAGAGAGGACCTAGTAGCAATCAGCGAAGAGGCGGGGCCAGGAGCTGTGAATCGACCCCTGCAACCACAAATAGGTGAGTACAAATAGGTGAGTACACACACAAGGGAATGTCGTACGAGGAAAGGTTGAGGGAAATCCGACTGACGACACTGGAGGACAGAAGGGTCAGGGGAGACATGATAACGACATACAAGATACTGCGGGGAATAGACAAGGTGGACAGAGATAGGATGTTCCAGAGAGGGGACACAGGGACAAGGGGTCACAACTGGAAGCTGAAGACTCAGACGAGTCACAGGGACGTTAGGAAGTATTTCTTCAGTCATAGAGTTGTCAGCAAGTGGAATAGCCTAGCAAGTGAAGTAGTGGAGGCAGGAACCATACATAGTTTTAAGAAGAGGTATGACAAAGCTCAGGAAGCATAGAGAAAGAGGATCCAGTAGCGATCAGTGAAGAGGCGGGGCCAGGAGCTGAGTCTCGACCCCTGCAACCACAATTAGGTGAATTAGGTGAGTACACACACACACACACACACACACACACACACACACACACACACACACACACACACACACACACACACACACACACACACACACACACACAGTGAAGAGGCGGGGCCAGGAGCTATGACTCGAACCCCTGCAACCACAAATAGGTGAGTACACACACATGCACATACACTAACACAGTTAAGTCGGAGGCTGCCACGGTGATAAAGCTCTATTCGACAAGGTACAGTACTCGCCCCCATCCTCATATCAGACATAGACAAAGATGTAAACCATAGCACTGTGTCTTCTTTTGCAGACGATACTAAAATCTGAATGGAGTGTCATCCACTGAGAACATGGTAAATCTCCAAGCGGACATATACCAAGTTTTCCAGTGGGCTACGAAAAAACAGTTCGATGTTCAATGAGCACAAATTTTAGTGGCTCCATTATGGAAAACTTGAGGAAATAATAACTGGAACTGAGTATATACAAACTCTAACCACACAGTAGAGTGGAAAATTAATGTGAAAGACTTAAGAACATAAACAATATAAGAAGGAGAGAGCACTGTAGCAGGCCTACTGGCCCCTGCTAGGCAGGTCCATGTTATCTACCGGCCTAAGCTAATGCCCCCCCCTCCTTGGGAGTGTTAATGTCATAGGATCTCGACTTCAAGGACCACAACAATGCCACTATCACATCTGCGAGGAAACTGATAGGATGGATAATGAGAACATTCAAGACAAGGGATGCCAAGCCAGTGATGATCCTTTTTAAATCACTTGTTCTCTCTAGGCTGGAATATTGGTGTACATTAACATCCCCATTCAAGACAGGTGGAATTGTAGATCTAGAGAGTGTACAGAGAACCTTTACTGCACATATAAGTTCAGCCAAGCACTTTAATTACTGGGAAGGTTTGAAGACCCTTGATCTGTACTCCCTGAAATGCGGGTGAGAAAGATACATCATAATCTACACCTGGAAAGTCCTAGAGGGACCGATCCCAAATCTGCACACAAAAATCACTCCCTACGACAGATGGTGTAACATTACCCCAATGAATAGCAGGGGTGCCAGTCGTACACTAACAGTTAACGATAACTGTCCGGGGCCCAAAACTGTTCAACAGGTTCGCACCATGCATAAGGGGAATTACCAATAGACCCTTGGCTGACTTCAAGAAGGAGCTGGACAGATACATAAAGTCAGTGCCCGATCAGGTCCTGATTCACCGGGAGGCCTGGTCAAGAACTGAGTCGCAGGGATGTTGGCCCTCAGAGTGACCTTCAGGTTGGTAGACACAGGAGCCAGGACCCAGGAGCCAAGACCCGACCCCTGCAACCACGTATAAGTACACTCGCAAACGAATCAGTGAGTATGCAAGCAAACAAATCATTGAGTACACACACTCACATTACTGTGTGAGTGACCCAGATTACTAGCTCTTGTTTATCCTGATTAAGCTGCTTGTATTGTATATCACGGTAGGATCAGGGTGGCACACACACACACACACACACACACACACACACACACACACACACACACACACACACACACACACACACACACACACACACACACACACACATACACACACACATACACACACACATACACACACACATACACACACACGCGGGGCCAGGAGCTGTGAATCGACCCCTGCAACCACAAATAGGTGAGTACACACACACACACAGAGGCGGGGCCAGGAGCTTGGACTCGACCCCTGCAACCTCAACTAGGTGAGTACACACACACACACACACACACACACACACACACACACACACACACACACACACACACACACACACACACACACACACACACACACACTCATATACAACAGGCCTAGTGTCTAATTGACATGTACCTAGGACACAATGGTAACTAACACACACAGGAGATTAGTAAAAGAGCCAGAAACGAGTATGCACAGATAAGGAGGGAGGCCCAGCGACAGTACGAAAACGACATAGCATCGAAAGTCAAGTCTGACCCGAAACTGCTGAATAGCCACAATAGGAGGAAGACAACAGTCAAAGACGAGGTGATCAGGCTGAGGAAGGAAGGTGGGGAACTCACAAGAAACGATCAAGAGGTATGTGAGGAGCTCAACGTGAGATTTAAGGAAGTATTTACAGTGGAGACAGGAAAGCCTCTGAGAGGGACAGAACAGAGGGGGACACCAGCAAGGAATATACCAACGAGTGTTGGATGACATACATAAAAATGAGGAGGTGAAGAAGCTGCTAAGGGATATAGATACCTCAAAGGCAATGGGACCAGACAACATCTCCCCGTGGGTCCTTAGAGAGGGAGTGGATATGCTGTGTGTGCCACTTACCACAATCTTCAACACATCCCTGGAAACTAGGCAACTATCTGAGGTATGGAAGACGGCAAATGTAGTTCCCATTTTTAAAAAAGGAGACAGAAAAGAGGCACTAAACTATAGACCTGTGTCACTGACGTGTATAGTATGCAAAGTTATGGAGATTATTAGGAGGAGAGTGGTAGAGCACCTGGAACGGAACAAGAGTATAAACGCCAACCAGCACGGATTCATGGAAGGCAAATTCCGTGTCATAAACCTTTTGGAGTTTTATGATAAAGTAACAGAAGTAAGACACGAGAGAGAGGGGTGGGTTGATTGCATCTTCTTGGACTGCAAGAAAGCCTTTGACGCAGTTCCTCACAAGAGATTACTGCAGAAGCTAGAAGATCAGGCGCATATAACAGGAAGGGCACTGCAATGGATCAGAAAATACCTGACAGGGAGGCAACAACGAGTCATGGTACGTGATGAGGTATCACAGTGGGCACCTGTGACGAATGGGTCCCATAGGGGTCGGTCCTAGGACCAGTGCTATTTTTGGTATATGTGAATGACATGACTTATCGCCACAGAAGACAACACCCAATACCGAAGAATCCTGGAATCATCACTTATTTCTATATCCGACAACTTCAACCAGAATAGTGGCTTCTATAACATAGCTGAACCACTTGCCAAGAAACTTCTTCATCGCTATCCCACATAAGAACACTGTAGAAGGTCTGCTCACAAACTTGTCCAGTCTCCTTTCCAAGCTACCCAAGTTTTTAGACTCTACAACTCAACTCGGTACATCATCAGATGCAGCATTCTTCACCTGACCTCAGCCGGACTATAAATACTCGCGTTCCTTCCACCCCAGGTAGTTCTGTTTGTGACTTGAAAAAGCCCACTGTGTGGGCGAAACGTAGTCAATAAAGGATCACATTATACTGCATTTGTGTTTATATTGCCATTGTGTCGGTATTTTATAACATTTATTTCCATGATGGAAGGGTTAGACTCAGAAGTGTCCCTGTTCGCAGATGATGTGAAGTTAATGAGGAGAATTAAATCAGATGAGGTTCAGGCAGGACTTCAAAGAGACCTGGACAGACTGGACACCTGGTCCAGCAACTGGCTTCTCGAATTTAACCCCGCCAAATGCAAAGGCATGAAGATCGGGGAAGGGCACAGAAGACTGCCGACGGAGTATAGGCTAGGTGGCCAAAGACTGCAAACCTCACTCAAGGAGAAAGATCTTGGGGTGTGATGTAGTCCAGCTGGGCTTGTGAGGTCTCTGGGGAGACCTAATTTAACCAATTATATGGTCACACCTTGCCTTGGCAGACGTCTGTAGCCACGCCCACGTCTGAGGTCTTTTGTCCGTAACAGCGTCAGAGCTCGGCGTCAGGTCGCAACACGTGGTACATACACCATTGGGGAGGGGGGTACTTTGACTACGATATAAGCCCAGGGAAGAGCGGGGCAAGGGGGTTGTTGGTGACAGGTCCGTCGAGCGAGAGCTCTGGACAGCCGCGTGTGTAGTGGACCACGCATTGGGAATCTCGGGTCAGCTGGTCGGTGAATTAAGAGTGAGTACTAGTCCGTGTTACTGATAACATCTACCCTTCCCCCTGGTAATAAGTCTCATAGGTCAATTGTTATATTGTGTAAATTTCCATCAGGAGATGTTGTATTCTAGCCCTTTTATGTTATTAAGTAAACTATAGCCATAGTTCCCATTTTTATTTGTACCTTCATATGCTATTCCCTAGCTTGTTAAGCACTGGGATATACAGGGGACGTGCTCACTCGCTGGGATACCTCCGGTAGAGTGGGTAGAGGTCTCACATGGTGGCAGCGGTGGGATAAAAATGTGTTGTATATTATGTGAGCTAGCTCCTTGCCGGGAGGGATCACAGTAGAGATAGGATGTATTTTCTTTTCAGGTGGAGAACTGTAAACACCAATCGGCTCGCCGTCAGAAGAGGATTCCTTTATGTGAGGGATGGGAGGTTTTCTTTTAGTTCCTAGAAATGGGATAATGATTGGTCCTGGTTGCGATTCCTGCCTTGTCATGAATGGTCACGGTACGGTGCAAGGAAAATGCGACATTGTGGTCGTGTAATGGTTCAGTTGCAAGTACTTGAAGGAATAATACCCGCTGGAGCTGTTTTCTACGCCAGGAAAACCTTACGAGGTTTGGCTCAATGGTTAATTAGCGAGGGTGACTACAGGAGCTAGTTTATTTCTAGTAGAGTACAGGAAGGCACTGGAGCCCGATATTTAGTTTTAAGGAGACATGACGGATAAGGAGGTTTCGCACCAGAGTCATTGTTATTCGTTTCTTGTGCTAGAATTTATTAAACCTACTGATCTGTGTGAATTCATATTATTTGCTATTGTATTGTAATAGATTTAAGGGATTAGGATTAAAATAATCTAATAACTAGGACAAATTGTCCTAGTTCTCAGATATTTTAAATTGGGGGAGAAAGGGGGATGTGATGTAGTCCAGCTGGGCTTGTGAGGTCTCTGGGGAGACCTAATTTAACCAATTATATGGTCACACCTTGCCTTGGCAGACGTCTGTAGCCACGCCCACGTCTGAGGTCTTTTGTCCGTAACAGCGTCAGAGCTCGGCGTCAGGTCGCAACACGTGGTACATACACCATTGGGGAGGGGGGTACTTTGACTACGATATAAGCCCAGGGAAGAGCGGGGCAAGGGGGTTGTTGGTGACAGGTCCGTCGAGCGAGAGCTCTGGACAGCCGCGTGTGTAGTGGACCACGCATTGGGAATCTCGGGTCAGCTGGTCGGTGAATTAAGAGTGAGTACTAGTCCGTGTTACTGATAACATCTACCCTTCCCCCTGGTAATAAGTCTCATAGGTCAATTGTTATATTGTGTAAATTTCCATCAGGAGATGTTGTATTCTAGCCCTTTTATGTTATTAAGTAAACTATAGCCATAGTTCCCATTTTTATTTGTACCTTCATATGCTATTCCCTAGCTTGTTAAGCACTGGGATATACAGGGGACGTGCTCACTCGCTGGGATACCTCCGGTAGAGTGGGTAGAGGTCTCACAGGGGTGAGTATAACACCGGGTATGTCTCCGGAAGCACACATCAACCAGATAACTGCTGCAGCATATGGGCTCCTGGCAAACCTGAGAACAGCGTTCCGATACCTTAGGAATCGTTCAAGACACTGTACACTGTATACGTCAGGCCCATACTGGAGTATGCAGCATCTGTTTGGAACCCGCACTTCATCAAGCACGTCAAGAAATTAGAAAAAGTGCAAAGGTTTGCGACAAGGTTAGTTCCAGAGCTAAGGGGAATTTCCTATGAAGAAAGGTTAAGGGAAATCGGCCTGACGACACTGGAGGGTAGGAGGGTCATGGGAGGCTTGATAACGACATGTAAAACTCTGCGCGAAATAGACAAGGTGGACAAAGACAGGATGTTCCAGGGAGGGAACAGAAACAAGAGGTCACAATTGGAAGTTGAAGACTCAGATGAGTCAAAGGTATGTTAGAAAGTATTTCTTCAGTCATAGAGTTGTCAGGCAGTGGAATAGCCTAGAAAGTGACGTAGTGGAGGCGGGAACCATACATAGTTTTAAAACGAGGCTTGATAAAGCTCATGGAGCGGGGAGAGAGAGAGGACCCAGTAGCAACCAGTGAAGAGGCGGGGCCAGGAGCTAAGACTCGACCCCTGCAACCACAAATAGGTGAGTAAATAGGTGAGTACACTCTCACACTCATACACACACACTCACAACCACAATTAGGTGAGTACACACACACACACACACACACACACACACACACACACACACACACACACACACACACACACACACACACACACACACACACACACACACACACAAAACACACACACACACAACACACACACACACACACACACACACACACACACACACACACACACACACACACACACACACACACACACACACACACACACACACACACACACACACATCAGCCACATCAGGAGGAAAACAACAGTCAAGGACCAGGTAATCAGGCTAAGGAAGGAAGGAGGAGAGACAACAAGAAATGACCGTGAAGTATGTGAAGAACTCAACAAGAGATTCAAAGAAGTGTTCACAGAGGAGACAGAAGGGACTCCAGAAAGACGGAGAGGTGGGGCACACTACCAAGTGCTGGACACAGTGCACACAACCGAGGAAGAAGTGAAGAGGCTTCTGAGTGAGCTAGATACCTCAAAGGCAATGGGGCCAGATAACATCTCCCCATGGGTATTGAGAGAGGGAGCAGAGGCGCTATGTGTACCCCTAACAACAATATTCAATACATCTATCGAAACAGGGAGATTGCCTGAGGCATGGAAGACAGCAAATGTAGTCCCAATCTTTAAAAAAGGAGACAGACATGAAGCATTAAACTACAGACCAGTGTCACTGACATGTATAGTATGCAAAATCATGGAGAAGATTATCAGGAGAAGAGTGGTGGAACACCTAGAAAGGAACGATCTCATCAACAGCAGCCAACATGGTTTCAGGGACGGGAAATCCTGTGTCACAAACCTACTGGAGTTCTATGACATGGTGACAGCAGTAAGACAAGAGAGAGAGGGGTGGGTGGATTGCATTTTCTTGGACTGCAAGAAGGCGTTTGACACAGTTCCACACAAGAGATTGGTGCAAATCTGGAGGACCAAGCAGGGATAACAGGGAAGGCACTACAATGGATCAGGGAATACTTGTCAGGAAGACAGCAGCGAGTCATGGTACGTGGCGAGGTGTCAGAGTGGGCACCTGTGACCAGCGGGGTCCCGCAGGGGTCAGTCCTAGGACCAGTGCTGTTTCTGGTATTTGTGAACGACATGACGGAAGGAATAGACTCTGAGGTGTCCATGTTTGCAGATGACGTGAAGTTGATGAGAAGAATTCACTCGATCGAAGACCAGGCAGAACTACAAAGGGATCTGGACAGGCTGCAGACCTGGTCCAGCAATTGGCTCCTGGAGTTCAATCCCACCAAGTGCAAAGTCATGAAGATTGGGGAAGGGCAAAGAAGACCGCAGACGGAGTACAGTCTAGGGGCCAGAGACTACAAACCTCACTCAAGGAAAAAGATCTTGGGGTGAGTATAACACCAGGCACATCTGAAGCGCACATCAACCAAATAACTGCTGCAGCATATGGGCGCCTAGCAAACCTCAGAACAGCATTCCGACATCTTAATAAGGAATCATTCAGGACCCTGTACACCGTGTACGTTAGGCCCATATTGGAGTATGCGGCACCAGTTTGGAACCCACACCTAGCCAAGCACGTGAAGAAACTAGAGAAAGTGCAAAGGTTTGCAACAAGACTAGTCCCAAAGGTAAGAGGTATGTCCTACGAGGAGAGGTTAAGGGAAATCAACCTGACGACACTGGAGGACAGGAGAGATAGGGGGGACATGATAACGACATACAAAATACTGAGAGGAATTGACAAGGTGGACAAAGACAGGATGTTCCAGAGATTGGACACAGTAACAAGGGGACACAGTTGGAAGCTGAAGACACAGATGAATCACAGGGATGTTAGGAAGTATTTCTTCAGCCACAGAGTAGTCAGTAAGTGGAATAGTTTGGGAAGCGATGTAGTGGAGGCAGGATCCATACATAGCTTTAAGCAGAGGTATGATAAAGCTCACGGCTCAGGGAGAGTGACCTAGTAGCGATCAGTGAAGAGGCGGGGCCAGGAGCTCGGACTCGACCCTCGCAACCTCAACTAGGTGAGTACAACTAGGTGAGTACACACACACACACACACACACACACACACACACACACACACACACACACACACACACACACACACACACACAGGTGGAATAGGGGGGAGCAGGATAACGACATATAAAATACTGAGAGGAATTGTCAAGGTGGACAGAGAGAGGGTGTTCCAGAGATGGGACACAGCAACAAGGGGTCACAACTGGAAGTTGAGTCACAGTGATGTTTGGAAGCATTTCTTCAATCATAGAGTGGTCAGGAAGTGGAACACTCTGGAGAGTGATGTAGTGGAGGCAGGATCCATGCAAAGCTTTAGGAAGATTTATGATAAAGCTCATGGAGCAGGGAGAGTGACCTAGTAGCGACCAGTGAAGAGGCGGGACCAGGAGCTGTGACTCGTCCCCTGCAACCACAGTTAGGTGAGTACACACACACACATACACACACACCATACAAGTGCTGTACAACCACTGCGGCTAGTTCTAACTGTCAGTGTAACTAGTGTGAAAGTGATCACACCAACTCCTCTTAGTTTCAACTAGGATTCCAGGACGAACAAACCATTACTGGAACTTGCCGCCTTAGGTAACTTCAGTGACGAGCAGTGCAACAACTGCTCCATAGGCTTAACATGTACACGACGTGTGGTGATTAGTATGTATATATATCCTTACTTGCAGGATATATACACATGAAGGTGTAGGTCTCAGTGTATGTATATGCTTAAAGTTAATTTAATCACTTTTTATAGGTTGACGTATTCTTGACTATTATATGTAGCATTAATTAATGACCTTCGTATAGTCAATAGGCTTCAGATCCCATAAACCAATATATGATATCTTTTGTTAACTTTTCTGGAGGGTGTTACCTACGTAGGTGAATCAGGTAGCTGTAGCCTGATTACCTACGTACATAGTGACCCAGGTATGATTTGAGGGATTTCACTACGCACATAGCTAGCCAGGCATTGTGTTACATGGTTTCCTTATGTATGTATATCAAGCCAGGTAAGTGTACGCATCACCTTACGCATTGAAAAAGACTGTACGTTGCGAGGATTTAGTAGGTCCGAGAGCTGCTGTTTGGTTGCTCAGGTACATAGCAAGCTAGTTAGATGTTAGGTTTATCAGTATGACTAGCATAACCCGGCTTCAGTACTGAATTATAGATCATAAAACCTGAGTTTTCTTCGTCCTGCAGAGATGGTCGAAGCACTGCAAGGAATTTGTCAAGTCCTGGTTTGGTAATGGAGGCAGAGGCGTCACTAGGTAGCCACGTCCTTGACCACTTATGGGACAGATAGAGAGAGAGAGAGAGAGAGAGAGACCGAGACCGAGAGAGAGAGAGAGAGAGAGACCGAGAGAGAGAGAGAGAGAGAGAGAGAGAGAGAGAGAGAGAGAGAGAGAGAGAGAGAGAGAGAGAGAGAGAGAGAGAGAAATGGCTAGCAAATGAACTGACAGACCGTCTCCTAGTGACACAGTCGTCACATGAAATAACTTTGATGGTTGGCATGTTTCACAAGGACGCTATGAGAAGCTTCTGTGAAGCCTCTGTATGATAGAGTAATGGAGAAGATTGGAGGCGGCAGTGTTGTAGGTTACCTACACCAGCATATCTGTGCTCATGTCTACTGTTATATATATATATATATATATATATATATATATATATATATATATATATATATATATATATATATATATATATATATATACATATATATATATATACATATATATATATATATATATATATATATATATATATATATATATATATATATATATATATATATATATATATATATATATATGTAGGGATACCTTTTTTGATGATATTTGAGAAAAGCTTGATTTCCCTCCCTGAAGTCATTCGTCTACTTCCTTTACCTAGCAACCCCCTTTTCACTATATTTTACTTGTGCAAACATGTATACGTATTTAAAGATATTATGAATGTTGTCTGACTCCTCGGAAGTTGAATGTGAACCAGAAATGTAATTACTCATTTTTTTCCTCTGGATTGTCACATTGAGATGCTGGAGTAGGAAGGTGACAGCTTCTTGGATCTTCGATAGTGCTGATAAGCCTTTAACCCAGATCATTGCGCTTCCTCTGGTTGATGATGCTGACTTCGTTGTATCTTACATTCCAATTTGCAGTTTAAATCATGCTGGCCATATCGGTCGGCTTCCAGCTTGCTGTAAATCCATGGTGTTGTTATTAGGGGCAGCAAGGTGAAGAGCCATTGCAGTATGAGCTGTCTGTGGTTCGAGACTTTTGCCATAGCGTCGATATAGGTACTGTTGAAAGAAAATTTTCAGAGTGAAGTGCACTCACGGCTGTGAGATGGTTCATCTCTATTATTTCGGATGTTGCAGCCTCCAGCATGTCTTGATACAACCTTTCCACAATGGTGCTCTCCAGCTGGATTATTTGTGGGTTTGCATTGTTGCTAAGTTTGCTGGCCATTAGAGCCTTCCACTTATAGTGCCATTAGTAAAATTAGGATCGTGCATCACCGCTAGAATGGGTAGCCATCGAGAATTTCTTCTAGGGAAGATGACAGGGAAATTTTGGGAAACTATACAATCCCAGTCCACTTTTTTTTGACTAGAAGTGAGATTTTCATCCACCGAAGAAAAAGTCATAACTTAACACTGAGGAACTACAGGCGCTGAAACGTATCGGAAAGTTGTTAACAGAGAGGCAGAACAGTGGAATGTGACAGAAGAGCAGGTAAGTACTACGACTGTACATCTGGTAAGAAAATTATTAGGCTATATTTTGCGTAACATTGGTATTAATTACTACAAATATGTCATTATCACACACATTGACCTGGGACCCTCACGGTAAACCTTGCCTTATTTGTTGAGAACCGTTGAGTATTATCGTGATATTTGATGAGTGATTTCAAGAGTGGGAGAAGAGGGTAAACTGTGAGAGTGACCAGCTATTGTAACGTGAAAAGTGGATAAGAGATCTTGATGAAGATAGTGCTTCTCCTGCTGGTGCTGCTGCGTCTAGTGGTACTGCTGCAGTTGGTGGCGGTGCTGCGTCTGTTGATGCTGCTGTGTCTGGTGATGCTGCTGTGTCTGGTGATGCTGCTGACTGTGACGTACCTGTGATCAGCCTCAAGTGTTTTTCTGCCCTAGGGTCGTGAGGTACATGTATGAAAAGTTTGAAAAACACACCCGTCAACCAGGGGATTCCAGATCTAGTGTTGTGACCCACTCTAGGGTTACGAGGACCCTTTAATAGGTCATGGATGACTTCTAGTCCCAAAAGGGAAGCCAGATTCTTAACTAGCGTATTCTATCATTCCGCTGTTCGACGATTTATTGGGGTGCTAAGTAGTTAAAGACATCATTCTGAGGTCATAAGGCAAATGTGATTTGAAATTTTTCGGTCATGGGCAAAAAAAAAAAAAAAAAATGACCTTGGACATCATTCTCCTGGACAGAAGGGAAGAGCTTTGGCGAGTTCGCTCTGGGAAGCTGTCAGCTTTCTAGGAAGGCGGTTACTTCCATCTTAATTTATGGGAGGACTTTTATATCGTCGTTAACTCACAGGAGGGCAGGAGTTCATCATTTTTGAGAATACTCCATAACCAAAACTGGTCAAGTCAAGGGCAGGGGGTATTGGATATCTAAGTTCATTTGGAGATAAAATATGGAACTATGATGACCTAGTATTCGTACCGTTATCACCAGGCGGTGGAGGTACAAGCTTGTAAATGAGCTCCCAACAGTTAGCGCTTTTCTGCCGGATCCTGAGGGGACAGAGCTCAGAAAATATGCGTGTGGACCCGTAAAGTGCATATACATATTTCAAAAAAACACATCAAAAGAATATCAGTGAATTCTGAAGAGAAAAATAGAATATAGTGTTTAATGGCAAGTTTCAACCAGTGTGTACCCATAACCATCACAGAGAAGCCTACAGCTGCTCCATAATAATTGTTTTTGATGACTGTAGACCGGAGAGAAGAAGTCAGGAAGAGTGGAATAAATCTAGCCGTGTGTTGAAAATTCCTAGAAAGTAAGGGAAAAGTGTTTTCACACTGCTATTGGGTTGTCGCCATAGAGTGAGTGGTTGTTTACCCTTATACACGAGAAAGATTGATTGTGAATTATGTTGTCTGCGGAGTGAGATACCCAAATAATGAAAGTACCTGAAGAACAGTCAGAGAGAGGCATGAAGATGCGTACACTTGGTTGAACCCTCATCGTATAGTGAGTGATAAAATTGTTGAATTATAGCGAGTTTCCGATAGTGATTTTAAATTGAGTATAAAAAAATCTTGCAGACAATTCACAGTACAAAGTGTATGGTAGACTGTGTAATATATGGGTATGTGTGTGTGTGTGTGTGTGTGTGTGTGTGTGTGTGTGTGTGTGTGTGTGTGTGTGTGTGTGTGTGTGTGTGTGTGTGTGTGTGTGTGTGTATGTGTGTGTGTGTGTGGCCCAGAGGGAGAATATTGTACCCAGTGTGTACCAGGATGCTGAAGTACTGTCTTCTCTACTCATACTAATATATTTTTTTTTCTGTTCCTTCTTGAGTCAGACACTTTACTCTGCCGTCGCCGCCGACTGCCACAGCCGCCCTCGTATAAGCTGATGTGATTTAGTAGGTTATTCAGGTGTTAAGCTACAACTCTTGGGCATGTCCCTTTGGTTAGCTTACGTATTCCATCTCGGAAATTTTTTCCATCCACTTTTATTGTATTAGTGGTAAATCCATATGTGTGTGTGCTCACCTAATTGTGGTTGCACGGGTCGAATCTCAGCTCCTGGCCATGCTACTGGCCGCTACTGGTTTCACTATCTCCTGGCTGCGTGAGTCCTATCATACCTATTGTTCTGCCTCTACCACTTCGCTGCTCAGGTCTTTCTACTTCCTGGCCACTCTAAGGCTTAAGAAGCATTTCCTAATATCCCTGTGACTCATCTGTACTTTTAACTTCCAGCTGTGACCTTGTGTACCTGCGACCCACCTCTCAGACTCTCCATGTCTACCCTGTCAATTCCTCTTGAGTATTTTGTACATCGTATCTTGTCACCTCTGGTCCGTGTGTCCTCTAGTGTCGTCAGATTTAGCTCCTGTACCCTCTCATAGTTCATTCCCCTCAGCTCCTGGAAGGAAATGCATGTCTTACCAGATGTTGGTTCCATACTGGAGCTGCATACTCCAAGATGAGCCTGACATATGTCGTGTATAAGGTAGTGAATGCCTCCTTATTGATGCTCATGAAATCTACACGTAAACTGGTCAGTTTCGCATTTGTTGCAGCAGTTATTTGGTTGATATGTGTCTCAGGCTAAATGTTCGGAACTATGTTCATCCCGAGGTCCTCTTCCAGGGAGGTTTGCAGCGTTTGTCCCCCGAGCCTATACACTGTTTCTGGACATTTCTGCCCTTCTCCGATTTTCATAAATTTACATTTGCTGAGATGAAATTCCAGTAGCTATTTGTCAGCCCAATCCCACAGCATATCTATATCTACTTGTAGCCTTTCCTGGTTTACTCCTGTTTGTATTCGCCTCATTAGTTTCACATCATCTGCGAATAAGGACAACTCTGACTCGAAGCGAAAATAAAGGTAAAGAACAAGGAGTCGATATAAGAGCGGAGACCGTCATTCAGAACAAGGCAGAAAAGAACAAAACATGAGTACATAACATAAAGAAAAGAGAAAGGGAGGAAGGAAAGGCTAGAGCAGGAACAAACGAGAAGAAAAAAAGGGAAGAAATATGCCTAGATGAAAGAAAACAAGAGAATTCAGATCAGGTGGCAGAACTTGGGAAAGAGTCAAACTCAGTATATATAGGCAGTCAGAACATTTGCAGATACTATGCAAAAGGTATGTGCCTATTTGGCAGAGCTTGTTGATCAGGCTCTGATCCACCAGGAGGCCTGGTCACAGACCGGGCCGCGGGGGCGTTGACCCCCGGAACTCTCTCCAGGTAAACTCTCCAGGTCTCCTGCTTGCTGGAGTAAACACAACAGAAAATGTGCGAACATGTTGAGGAAGGGAAAGTGTCGCTTTGACAAAGAGTGCAAGTATTTCAGCCCATTGATGTGCAAAGCTTCAACACAGACCTGGTCACAGACCGGGCCGCGGGGGTGTTGACCCCCGGAACTCTCTCCAGGTAAACTCCAGGTAAACAGTTCAGAGACTGTTATGACCTGAACTACCCAGACCATCATGTAAAAGGAACGCGGTACTACACAGAAAGCAGAAAATGGGAAAATGAACAACACTCTTTTTAGACATAAAGAGAAACGATCGGACCAAAGAAAGAGGCATAAAGAGAGAGCGGGGCACAACAATGGGACATACCAAACCAAATATCAGCCCACCAGGGCCGAATATACAATCAAATGCAAAGTCAGTGCTGGAGAAACCAGGGGTATGTACACCAGGGGACATACCAGGCAGTACATCACCAGGTGTTACTAACACACAGCAAAGCAAAACATCCCAAATGGTAATTCCTGCTTCATATTTGCAAATAGTATTCAGGGTCTGAAATCAAATAAAAATAACAGTTAGTTATGTCAGTGGGCTCCTAACAGAAGCGAATGCCATGTCTGGAGCATTTACAGAAACACATAGAAGGGATGTTTTGGACGGAGAGATAAAGATAGAAAACTGTAATATGTATAGATGTGATAGAATTAATAGGTCACAGGGAGGAGTCGGACTCTATATAGAGGATACTTTCTGTTGCACAGAAGTGCTGAACTCTACGAATGATATAGTAGAAATCCTAAGCATTAAAGTTGAAAATAGGAATTTAGTAATTATTCAAGTATATAAACCACCATCAGCAACTGCTGAGGAATTCACAGATCAGTTAAGGAAGATAGATAGCTATCTGGATAGGCTAGAAAATCCCACACCAAATGTTATACTCTTGGAGACTTGAATCTCCCTCATGTAAAATGGAAGATGGCGCAACGTAATGTTACACCAGAAATATCTCCGGGAAGTACCCTGACTCAGCAGGCACATACCAGGGAACTAATGAAGCTTTGTGAAAAGTACTCTTTAAACCAACAGGTAATTGATCCCACTAGAAATGAAAATACTCTGGATTTGATATTCACAAACAACGAGGAACTGATCAGAAACATACCAGTTACAAAAACTTTATACTCTGATCATAACATTATAGAGGTTCAAACTAGTATTAACTCAGGGTTAGGGAATTGCATCACTAATGTTAGAGACGGGATGTTCACGAAGTTTAATTTTAGCAACCATAGAACTGACTGGGAAAAATAAACCAAGAGCTACAGACATACCCTGGGAATCAGACATGAGCGACCTAAATCCCCACCAGTGCCTAGAGAAGCTCAATATAGAAGCATACAAAGTATGTATGAAACACTTACCATTGAGGAAACCCAGAAGATCAGATATAGAGAGAGAGTGTAGGAGATGGTACAGAAGAAGAAAACGGGTTACTGAATTGCTTAAAAACACAAATATGTTGAAACAGAGGAAAGATAGTCTTAGCCGAGAGATCACTGAATTAGAGCGAAACCTTAGGATGTCAGACCTAACAGAAGTACAAAGGGCCATACAGGATATGGCAAAAACCCAAAATGTTTCTATTTCCTATGCAAAATCCAAGCTAAGAACTACCTGTAGAATTGGACCACTACTGAGAGGAGACTCATACTGACGATGAACAGGAAATGACTGAAATCCTAAAAGAACAGCATGAGTCGGTGTTCAGCAACCCACTAAATAACAGCAAGGTAGAAAATGCAGAAACATTTTTCACTCCAGAAGAAGGCCGCGCAGACCAAGTAACTAACATTAGTACAAATCCCATAGATTTCGAAAAAAGAAATGGACAACATGCCCACTCACTCAGCACCTGGACCAGATTCATGGAATGCTCTATTTGTAAATAAGTGGAAAGAACCACTAGCACGAGCCCTCATTATTCTTCGGAGAAATACCGGAGGCATTAAAGAGTGGAGACATAGCTCCTTTACATAAGGGAGGTAGTAGAGAACTAGCTAAAAATTACAGACCAGTGGTCCTAACTTCTCACATCATAAAAATCTTCGAAAGAGTGATGAGACGGCAGATTACAAATTTCATGGACCAGCACAACCAACATAACCCGAACCAGCATGGTTCTAGAGCAGGACGATCATGTTTGTCACAGCTGCTGAACCATTATGACAGAATTACGAAGGCACCGGAAGACGACCAAAACGCAAATGTGATTTATACAGATTTTGCAAAGGCGTTTGACAAATGCGATCATGGAGTGATAGCGCCCAAAATGAAGGCCATGGGCATTACGGGGAAGGTAAGCAGATGGATTTTCGGTTTCCTAACACACAGAACACAAAAAGTAGTAGTGAACAGGGCAAGATCCAGTATCAGCGAGGTAAAAAGTTCAGTGCCCCAAGGCACTGTCCTGGCACCTCTGCTGTTTCTCATCCTCATAGCAGACATAGACAAAAATACCCGGCACACTTTTGTATCATCATTTGCAGATGACACTAAAATAAGCATGAAAGTCACTACGGTAGAAGACACTGAAAAAGTACAGGAAGACAAACAGGGTTTTCCAGTGGGCAGTGGAGAACAATATGACGTTCAGTGGTGATAAGTTCCAGCTGCTTTGGTATGGAAAGAATGAAGAGCTCAAAAGGAGCACTATATACAAAACTCAAGAGGGTCACCAAATAGAACGTAAGGAACACGTAAAAGACCTAGGAATAATTATGTCAGCGGACCTTTCTTTTAAAGACCATAACAAGACAAAGATCACGACAGCCAGAAAGATGACTGGGTGGGTATTGAGAACTTTCAAAACAAGGGAAATATTGCCGATGGTGACACTCTTCATATCGCTAGTGCTCCCTCACTTAGAATATTGCTCAGTGCTGACGGCCCCGTTCAAGGCAGGAGAAATATCGGAGTTGGAACAAATATAGAACATAAGAACATAAGAACGAAGGAACACTGCAGAAGGCCTACTGGCCTATGCGAGGCAGGTTCAAGTCTCCTACCGGCTTAAGCCAATGCACCCAACCTAGTCAGGTCAGGTCACATTAACTTAAGGGAGGAACACGGCAACCGACCTGGTAGCACAAGCTATCAGGTCCAACTCACACCCACCCACTTCCACTCATGTATTTATCCAACCTATTTTTAAAGCTACACAACGTTCTGGCCTCTATAACTGTACTTGGGAGTTTGTTCCACTCATCCACAACTCTATTACCAAACCAGTACTTTCCTATATCCTTCCTGAATCTGAATTTTTCCAACTTAAAACCATTGCTGCGAGTCCTGTCTAGGCTAGATATTTTTAGCACACTACATCCCCTTTATTTATTCCTGTCTTCCATTTATACACCTCAATCATATCCCCCCTAATTCTACGTCTTTCTAGAGAGTGCAGATTCAGGGCCCTTAGTCTATCCTCATAGGGAAGGTTTCTGATACATGGGATCAACTTTGTCATCCTCCTTTGTACATTTTCCAGAGCATTTATATCCATTCTGTAATACGGTGACCAAAACTGTGCAGCATAATCTAAATGAGGCCTAACCAAGGATGTATAGAGTTGAAGAACAACCTGAGGACTCCTATTATTTATGCTTCTTGATATGAAGCCAAGGATTCTATTAGCTTTATTGCGAACACTTATGCACTGTTGTTTTGGTTTCAGATTACTGCTAACCAGGACTCCTAAATCTTTTTCGCAATCCGTAATATTAAGATCTACATTATTTAGTTTATATGTGGCATGGTTATTGTCCTGTCCAACATTTAGAACTTTGCATTTGTCTATATTAAACTGCATCTGCCACTTCTCCGACCACTGCATCAGTCTATTCAAATCTTCCTGGAGTGCTGTAATGTCCTCGTCAGAATGAATTCGACGGCCTATTTTGGTGTCATCGGCAAACTTGCCGATGTCGCTCTTTATGCCCTCATCTATGTCGTTTATGTAGATTGTGAACAGCAGGGGGCCCAACACTGACCCCTGTGGAACACCGCTCGTGACGCTTCCCCACTCTGATTTCTCCCCATTTATGCAAACTCTCTGCTGCCTATTTGTCAACCATGCCTCTATCCAGGAAAAAATTTCTCCTCCTATTCCATGTGCCTTAATTTTCCTCAATAGTCTCTGATGTGGGACCCTGTCAAAAGCCTTACTGAAGTCCATATACACAATATCATATTCATTACCATGATCTACCTCCTCAAATACCTTAGTGAAAAAAGTTAATAAATTCGTAAGGCAGGAACGCCCCTTTGTAAAACCATGCTGAGATTCGTTGATTAATTTATGCTTTTCAAGGTGGCTACGAACTGCCTCGGCAATTATTGATTCCATAAATTTTCCCACTATGGAGGTTAGACTTATTTGTCTATAGTTCGAAGCTAAGGACCTGTCACCTGCTTTGAAAATAGGTATCACATTTGCCATTTTCCACTTATCTGGCACCATGCCAGTTTGTAGTGATATGTTGAAAAGATTAGCCAAAGGTGTGCTAAGCTCCTCTTTACATTCCTTTAGAACCCTTGCATACAGTTCATCAGGGCCTGGGGATTTGTTAGGTTTTAATTTATCTATTTGCCTAAGGACCATGTCACTTGTGACCCTAATCGTGCACAGTTTATTATCGTCCTGTTCTACATAATTTATCATTACTGGAATATCGCTGGTATCCTCCTGTGTAAAAACTGAGAGGAAGTATGTGTTAAAAATTCTACACATTTCCTTATCACTGTCAGTGAGCTGACCCGAGGAACTTTTGAGTGGGCCTATCTTGTCCCTGATCTTACTTCTGTATACCTGAAAGAATCCTTTTGGGTTAGTCTTCGATTCTCTTGCAACTTTAACCTCATAATCTCTTTTTGCTTTTCTAATTCCCTTTTTTATTTCTCTCTTTAACTGAATATATCGATTTCTTAATTGCCCCTCTCCTCTTTTGATTTGCCTATATATGCCTATCTTTTGACCAGTCAGATATTTTAATCTATTGTTCATCCATTTAGGATCATTTTTGTTTGATCTGATTTCCCTATTTGGAACATAATTTGACTGAGCAGCTAGAACTATGCCCTGGAAAGCATCATATCGGCAACCATCACCGCCTGCCTGACCCTTAGTCAGGTCATTCCAGTT
The DNA here is from genome assembly GCF_038502225.1 of Cherax quadricarinatus. Classification (NCBI taxonomy): domain Eukaryota; kingdom Metazoa; phylum Arthropoda; class Malacostraca; order Decapoda; family Parastacidae; genus Cherax; species Cherax quadricarinatus. The sequence continues at coordinate 7,533,653 of NC_091299.1, forward strand.
CAGCCCACCTAAGTAATTTTTCAGTCCTATGAAATCAGCCAAGCGAAAGTCAGGGACGGAGACTTGATTGCCATTATTAGGGGAATTCCATGATATATTAAAACTGAGTGATTTGTGATCACTTTCCCCAAGCTCATCATTAACCTCAAGATTATTAATTAGTGTTTCCCTACTGGCAAGAACCAAGTCAATGAGGTTATTTCCCCTAGTTGGCTCTGTCACAACCTGTTTTAAAAAAACAATCCTGGATCGTATCAAGAAAGTCACCTGACTCTAAATTTCCTGTCAAATTGCTCCAGTCAATCTGTCTATAGTTGAAATCTCCCATTAGCACAACATTTTCGTATGTAGATGCCTTACGAATTTCGTCCCATAGAAGTTTACTGCACTCCCTATCAAGATTTGGGGCCCTGTAAATCACACCCAAAATTAGTTTTTCTCGGCCCTCGAGAAGCTGTAACCAAACAGATTCAGTGGCTGACGCTTCTACTTTTATATCTTGTCTAACACAACAATTTAAATTGTCTCTGACATACATCGCTACTCCACCACCCTTCCTGTTGACCCTGTCAGTGTGGAATAATTTATAGCCTTGTATGTGACATTCAGAGGGCATCTCTCTATCTTTCAGATTGAGCCAGGTCTCTGTTATAGCAATAATATCTATGTTTCCTGCACTTGCAATTAATCTTAGCTCATCTATCTTATTTCTTACACTCCTGCTATTAGTATAGTAAACCTTAAGGGAGCTAGTCCCTTGCTGTCCTCTGCTGTCCCCCTTTGTTTGCTGACCTGATCTATTGTCTTTATTTATAACTTCATGCTGAATGCCTTTTATACATTTACTGATTCCAACCCTAGTGTTGCAACCTGCTTGTTTTCCACACACACCCATACCTCTATCTTCTGTCAGTTTAAAATCATAGGCATTTCACCAATGGCCTTCTCAATTGAGTTTGCAAGTGCTACCACCCCAGCCCCAGAGAGATGTACCCCATCCCTTGCATACATATCATGTTTGCCATAAAAGTTGTTCCAGTTGTCAATGAATGGGATTGCAAGTTCCTTGCAGTATCTGTCTAGCCAGCAATTTACACCAATTGCCCTAGACAACCATTCATTTCCTACTCCCCTTCTAGGCAAGATGCTACATATGATTGGGACCCCTCCCTTAGACTTAATGAAATCTATAGCTGACCTGTACTTACCTAGCAGTTCTTCTCTGCTACCCTTCCCAATATCATTTCCACCAGCACTGAGACAAATAATGGGCTTGTTCCCATTACCTGACATGATATTATCCAGCCTGTTAACTACGTCCCCAACACCAGCTCCAGGGAAGCACACTCTATCTCTCATCTTCTTATTCCTGGCTCACATTGAGCCAGTAAAGCACCTAAACTACTGGGAACACCTTCAAGTTTTGAACATGTACTCATCAGAGCGGAGGAGAGAGAGATACATGATAATATACACCTGGAAAGTAGTCCAGGGCCCGGTCCTAACTCTGCACACTGCCATAACAACATATTGGAGTGAGATGTATGGGAGGAAGTGCAAAATATACCCGGTAAGGAATAGGGGTGCGGTGGGGACAATAAGGGAAGACTGTATCAACATCCGGGGTCCCAGACTATTCAACATTACCAGAAGATATCAAAAACATGGCTGGAACAAGTGTAGAAGCCTTCAAGAGGAAACTGGACAAGTATCTTCGTCAGGTGTCAGATCAACCAGGCTGTGATGGATATGTGGGGCAGCGGGCCTCCAGCAGCAACAGGCAAGCACCAGACGAGCCTGGCCCATGGCCGGGCTACGACTGTAGTGAAACTATCGAAACTCTTGAAGGATAAAGGTATGTTGTTTATATACACAATAAACAGTACAAGTACAAGTACTGACCCTTGTGGAACCCGAATGAACACACTTGCCCAATTCCAACACCTTCTTTCGGACAGTAACTATAGTTGCTTCCTTCCCGTTAAGTATTCCTTTGTCTGCTGTAGTGTTTTTCCCTATAATTCTTGCTTGCTCTTCTGGCCTTTTGTATCGAACGTGATTTTGCAGTTCAAAATTATACTTTAACCACACGTGACATAGAATGGTAGCAGATTTGTAAGACAGGATTTACCGTTTCGAAAACCGTGCTAATTGTTTATGAATCCACTGTTTTCCAGGTGGTCCACTATTATTTTCCTGTTACCTTCTCCATGATCTTACATATTATATATGTTAGTGACACTGGCCTGTAGTTCAGTGCTACCTGTCTGTTTCCTTTTAGAATATTGCTACTCCATTCGCTGTTGTCCAGACCTCTGACGGTTGGCAGAGGTCTGGTGTGCGACCATCTTCCTGCCTATGCTTCAGATTCAAGACTACGGTCGTAAATACCTTCTTCAAGGCTGAGGACCGATTACCTCGTCTTCTGCTGTCTCCAGCTTCAACACCTTCACATAACCTCTGTACCGTATGATAAAGTCACTGATTAGCGAAACGTCTTCATAAAAAAATAGATACCCAGGTGGAATTAAATGGTATAAAATACCGACACAATGGAAATATAAACACAAATGCAGTATAATGTGATCCTTTATTGACTACGTTTCGCCCACACAGTGGGCTTTTTCAAGTCACAAACAGAACTACCTGGGGTGGAAGGAACGCGAGTATTTATAGTCCGGTTCAGAATGCTGAGGTCAGGTGGAGAATGCTGCATCTGATGATGTACCGAGTGGGGTTATAGAGTCTAAAAACTTGGGTAGCTTGGAAAGGAGATTGGATAAGTGAGCAGACCTTCTACAGTGTTCTTATGTGGGATAGCGATGAAGAAGTTTCTTGGTATTGTATACCATTATTTCCACTGTGACTAATAATTATTGCCCTGCAAGCATTACTGTGTGCGCCAGTGAGTTACTAACGTGGTTGATCTAAGAGGCAACCAGGATTGGCCTCAGGCCGGGATGCAAGGGCAGAAAACCCCACGAAACCTCTCACAGGTATGCGACAGGTACAGGTTACCAGTGCAGTCTTCTTACACTTGCTGCCTTGATTTACAGGACGATCACGACGAACTTTTAAG